>NC_056735.1:504592426-504637426 GCF_019279795.1 Protopterus annectens | reverse complement strand
TGTATTTTACAGGTTATTACAGCCTCTATGTAAGTGAAATTAAGCCCAAAATTATTAATAAGTAATACAACTCAATATTTTTGTCCCAACTCAATTTTTATGCAAATCTTATTATTTACTGTGTCTATATGATCAAAAGCATTTCTATATATTAATAAAGAAAAGAAAAGAGAGTAGAAAGTAAAAGGGTGTAAGGCAGAAATAAAAAAAATGTAAGAGAAAGCTATAAGAAGTATATACAATGGAATATTACTTACTATTTATATTAATAGAGTTAAAAATAAAACATATTATTTACTATTATTTAGTTCTAATTATTATTAGTTAAAGCATGACAGATTATTTACAAACAAGCATAAGCAGTATAATCAAGAAAGTATAATTAGGAATAGCATTTGAAGAACATATAAACTTTTTACAAGGAATAAATATGTTATTATAGCAATAACCCACGCTTGGGTGTGGGTAATGCTAAATTTACCCACGGTTGGCGTGGTTTGGTCCCGAGGGCGAAGCCGAGGACCAAAAAGCCAACCGTGGGTAATAGCATTACCACCAGGCGTCAGTTATTGCTATATATGACATTATTTAAGAAAAGAAACTGTTACTTTTCTTAAATAATGGCATAATAATGCCTGTTTACTGCCCTTCCCCAGATGTCTGGCATCCGGCAGTTCTGATGTACTGCGCTGCGCGGTACATCAGAGCTGTGCAAAAGCAACGGAGAAAGCAAGATCTCCGTTGCTTTTTAGTGTCTCGCTATGTTAAATGAGTTTAACATAGCGAGACAGTTTTAAAATAAGCAACGGACATCTCCGTTGCTTATTTTAAACTGTCTCTATGTTAAACTCATTTAACATAGCGAACTAAAAACAACGGAGATCTTGCTTTCTCCGTTGCTTTAAACACTGCCTCGCTATGTTAAATGGGTGTAACATGCGAGACAGCTAAAATAAGCAACGGAGATCTCCGTTGCTTATTTTAAACTGTCTCGCTATGTTAAACCCATTTAACATAGCGAACAGTGTTTAAAAAGCAGTTATACTAATGGAAAAAGTCCGGGTGACGGACCTTTTCCATTAGTATAACTCGATTACAACGCACGCTGGCCAATCAGCGTGCGTTTTCAGAGATCATGGTATAATATTCTATTAATCATATTTTCATTACTCTTCTCTCCCTGCCCTCCCCCACCCTTTACCCACTACATAATCTAAATAGAATGTCATTGTTTAAACAAAGAAAAGAAGAAAAGGAGAAGAAAAAAAAAAAAAGATAAAGAAAAAAAGTGTATCAAATTACTGACCTTACTTCTCCTTTTCAGAAAGAGAAACAAGTTGAATCACAGCTTGCCATTAAATCTCCAGATATTTTGACTAGTTATGAAACAAAACATTTCTTTGCACACAGAGAATAACTTTGATTAAATCGTTTTCAAAATATTTGTGGCTTCTTGGAAATGCAGGAACTATATTTAAAAAGATTAATAATGAAATAAAATGATGAGAGAAAAAAAACATAGAACAAATCATTTGTTTTTTAGTCTCTTCTTCTTCTCTGAAGTCTTCCACGAAGTTTCAGTTGCCAGTCTCTTTAATGAAGGACTAGCCCATTCCATTTCTTCTATTTTATCCAAAATGTTATTATTTTTTGATAAACAGTAAAGCAGAGTCTAAGTCATCGAAAATTTTAGGACCATCAGGAAGGAAGATTTTAAGCTTGGCAGGAAACAGAAGGTATGTTTTAAACTGTGCTTTTTAAGCTCCCTTATTAGTGGCAGAAAAACTTTTCTTTTAGCTATTACCATGGAAGAATAGTCATTGTCAAAACGCACAGTTGTCTCATTAATCTTAACAGGAGCTTTAGCCCAAGCAGATTTAAGAACCATCTCTTTATCAAAAGATGATAGAAATCTAACTATAACTGATCTAGGATAGTTTTTGTTAGAGTTAGTATTAGCTATAGATCTATGTGCTCTTCGATACCAAAAGAGAATGCTTCTGGTAAGTCTAAAGTTTTAGGAGCCATGTTGTTGAAAAAGAAGTAATATTGTTACCTTCAATATTTTCTGGCAGTCCAAAAATCCTAATGTTATTGTGCCTAGATCTATTTTCCAGGTCATCCAGCTTTGTTTGTAAATGTGTATTTTGTTTCAGGAGAAACTCAATGTTGATTTCCTCTTCTTGTATTCTATTTTCCATGTCATTCACAGCTTCTTCTATGCCTGTCATCTGGATCTTCTGTTGTTGCAGGTCTATATGTAACAAGTCTATTTGTTTTGTAGGTTTTTCTATGAAGGTGTCTATTTTAGTATCCATTTTATCCATCTTAGCAGTAAGTTGCTGGATTATAATTATCAGAGACTGAAGTTCTTTCTTGATGCTGGAGTCTTGAGAATTTGTCTTACTGGAACTCATTTCAGACTGATAAACTGACAGGAAAATTTCCAAAGTGATTTCTGACAGGAATATTGTTAAGATTTCCTTTCTTTTTTAGATATAGTTCAAGAACTATATAAAACAAACACATTTAGAAAGAAAATTACTTCAAAAATTAATTTTTTAAGTAATTAATTCCTGTCAGTGTAATGAAATTGGTGGAGCTGAAGAAATCTGCTGCTATCCTGTGTTCATCCTTGGCCACGCCCCCAGTAAGGAATATTTTGAAAGAATCAAATTAATACTGAAAACAGCATTGACATCTAGGAACAAAGTTTAAGCTATAAACCAATTTGCTCTTCGTGTCCTAACCTACAGTTTTGAAGGGATTGACTGGCTCCAAAAGGTGTTGGATAGATTAGATTGGAAAACAAAAAAGGATGCTTCATTCTCATGAAATTAGTTATAAAAATCAGTGCATACCAAGATTATATATTTCCCATTCTGAAGGAGGTATGGGCCTCCTTGAAATTGATTACATGTATAGAGCTGCAACCGTGGGACTGCATACATATCTGCTGACCTCACAAGACTCAAACATAGTGAAAGTGTTGAATCATGATGAGAATAAATCCAAGACGACTTCCCTTATTAGTCTAGCAAAAGCATATCGGCATCAAGAGGGAATAGAAATCAAACCAGAAGTAGATAAAAATCAGGCAGCAACTGAATGTGCCAAAAAAACAAAAGAATGAATATAAGGTGAAGGATCGGATAAGGCAAGAAATGTGGAAAATGTATAAATATAGTTGTAAGTTTAGAAAATGCCTCGAACAATCTCATGATGGTCAGGATCGAACGTGGGAATTGTTAATTCAAACCAAGGGATGAAAAGTTAATATTGCTGGCCCAAGATAGTGGACCACTTACATGTTGGTTGACAAAATCCATTGAAGATGTGAATGAAACAGACAAATGTAGGTGTTGTAAAATAGAGTTGGAAACAGTTGCACATCTTTTTGCTGGTTGCGGCATACTAATGGCAGAAAGACATTATACTGAAAGGCATAATAATGTGGCAAGATTGTTGGACTGGGGATTGTGCTAACATTACAATACTGAAGTAGCTGAAAAACATTTGAAATATGAGCCACAACGCATCATAGAAAATGATGAGGTCTCTATCACATGGGGTCACCCATTACCAACAGTTCAAAAGATAGATGTGAGAAAACTAGATATAGTGGTCCATGAAAAGAAGACAAAAGTAGTACAGATCATTGAAATCACTACACTCAATGACTACAGTGTCTGGTGAACAGCGAGGCACAAAGTCATAAAATATCAGGATTTGTAGGCAGAAGTAAAAGTAATGTGGAAGAAAGATACCCAGACAGTTGTAGAAGGAGCAACGGGTGTTATAAAAAAGAATCTACAGTTATATTTAGATATGATACCGATATATGTAACTCCATACGAATTGCAGAAAGAGTCATTACTGGGTGCATTGCAGGTGCTGTGAAGAGCACTTCTGGCTTACATCAAAGATTGAAACAATATTAATTTCATGAGCTTTATTCATACTTTGACTTAGAAATGGGGTCCATTCCAGTCATGGTATTAGAAAACACAAAAGTTTTGGAAAAATTAAAAACTGGGGATTAACCCATATATCACTAGATAGGTAGCCAACTAGCTCACTAACAGAATGAACATTGTCAAAGTTGGGGAGTCCACCTCGACCAGTAGACCAGTTACCAGTGGGGTACCGCAAGGAACTCTGCTGGGCCTTCTGTTTGCAATCTATTTCTCTGAGTCCCAGGTGAAAGTAGATGGCCTATGGCTTACCAAGTTTGCAGATGACTGCAAACTGGGTGCAGTCATTGAGTCCCCCAATGATGTAAACATATTACAGCAGGGGCTGACGCAGACAAATGATTGGTGCCAAAGGAAAAGATTAAAACTAAATGCAAAAAAATGTCTCATTATCCTCCATAGCAAAGAAGTAGCCCCTGCTAATTATGACATAGGTAACACCCATCAAAGCTCAAACCAAGTGCTGTGAGGCTAAGGAACACAGGTTGATAGCAATCTAAACTTTGATTACCATGTGTCCATAGTGGTAGGAAAGCCTTCTGCATTGCACATTTCATATATAAGGGCATCATATCCAAGACTAAGGGGGTTATAAGTCCAGTGCACAATGCCCCCTTCTATATGTATCTCACCAGACACCTGTAACAACTAGTGAGACCACAGATGTTTCTAAGCAAGACAATCCAGGGCCTCTATAATGTGACTTATATGAAAAGACTGAAAGTCCAGACACTGTAATCTGTATTATACAGGTAGCTGAGAGGCGACCTGGGCCTAGTCTACAGAGCAGTCTCTGACTCTGCCCTAAAGGAAATGCTGCACATCCACAAATCAAATGGGACAAGAGGCGTTCACTCCATGGATCTCAACCTAGCCTTTGACATTAACAAAACATGTTGGAGAGACAGATATATCTCCCCAAAATTGCCATTCTTCTGGAATATGAAGCAGAGCACCTCAATGATCCTATTTAAGTGTAACCTTAATAATTGGATGGGTGACTATAAATTCACCTCCGGGGTGGCACCAGTGTCCCTCATGGACAGGGGTAGTAGGTGCTGATCATAGAACAACAACCAACTATGGTCAATTAGGGTACACAGGTTTTTCACATGTCTAGACCTGTGAAGGCCCTAGGGCAATTAGCCTCATAACCTCCTATGAACCTATTGTACACTTGCTAATATCTTTTGTAATTTTTTATTTTCATATGCAAAGCAAAATTCCCCTCTGACTTTATAACTGTGGTAACCCTAACATGTATATTCACCCCTTTTATTAATAAGTTGTTAAAGTTTAGACAACACTTCATTTGAAAAACAATGACTCATCTAAGTATAGTTATATGGTTATCCTGTAACAGCTAGTACTGAGATTTTAACTGTAACTCTAATGAAGACATCTGCAAAGAGTTGGCACCACCTGTCCTGTGGGAAATTACATCACTCATTCTTGCTCTATGATTAGGACAAAGATCATAAATAATTTGTCAGAAAATTATTTAAAAATGACATTGCTGTTTACATGAATTACAGTCACATGTTTATAAAAGTCCAAAAGAAACAAAACCTGCCACTTACAGTCCCCACCACCACTGAGAACTGAAACTCTTTCTCCTTTAAACCCATTTAAACTACATATATAAAAAAACTACTGAGCAAACTAAAATCCTGCTGTCTTGCTGCAGACCAGCTACCCAACAAATTCCTAAAAGTAGCTGTTCTTTCTATCTCCTACCCAACATCCATCCTAATCAATTGATCTATCTTGGAACAGTAAGTGCCTCACCTCTGGAAAATTTCTCACATCCTTCCCCTTCACAAGGGCGGCCCCTCTTGAGATATCTGAAAATACAGGCCAATTGCCATCCTCTTTCCCCTAGCTAAAATCCTAGAAAAATGTATCCACCAACCACTTCTTAATCACCTCACAACTAACAACCTTCTATCCAGCTCACATCATGGCTTAAGACCTAAACATAGTACAAAAACTGCACTAATATCATTTACCAATATTATTCGACACCTCAAAAATGAAGACATCTAGTCTCAGCAATTTTCCTGGATTTGTCAAAAGCCTTAGACACTGTGTCCCACCAACTGCTACTCAACAATCTTGCAACCCACAATCTCAGTTCATCATCCCTAACATGGTTTCACAGCTATCTGTCTGACCATCAACAGGCCACAAAATGGGAGAACAAAATCTCTCCACTGCTACCAGTTTCCTCTGGTGTACCCCATAGGTCCATATGTGGTCCCCTCATCTTTATTATATTTACCAACAACCTACATTCCACCACTTAACTTGCAAAAATCATCCAGTATGCAGATAACTCCTCACTTATCTGCTCTGCTCCTTCCCCCAAGAACATCAGCAGAAAAAGCAAAAATCTTTCCAAGACATTGAAAAATACCTCTCCAACATCAACTCATTCTAAACCCAAATAAGACTAAGTTAATGATCTTCACAGACAAATTTTCCAAGCTCAGCTCATTACCTCTATCCACTCCTCAAATAGCACAAAATTGAACCAACCCATCAGACTAAACTCCTAGGAGTTACTATAGACAAACTAAAATTTGATAAACATATTTCCCTAACAATCAAAAAAGTACACTCCAAACTAGACACTCTCTACAGGGCCAAACCTTACCTCCCTCACCAAGCTAGACTAACCACAGCAAGATCCCACTGACTATCTACCCTCCTCTATTGCTCACATATTTTCACCACCCTACGCAAGGCTGACCATTATAATCTAAAATCTTGCTGTAACAAAATAGCAAAGTTTGCAGCCAGTGATCATCACAAAACTCATCATTGCTCCTCTCTTCAGCAACTCAACTGGCTGGAACTTCCTAGACTGTTAATCCTAAACCAGTTTACTTTTGCCCACAAAATCATACACAACCCCAGCAACGGCCCTGCACTATCAAACTTGGTCCAACCCAATTTAAACTGCAGGTCCCTTAGGTCTTCCAACAGACTTATGCTAAAAGTTACCCAGTCACACAATTATAATGGTGACTCCCTCTATTCCAGTAAAATAGCCAAGGTCTGGAATGCTCTTCCTTTGCACATCCAAAACAATCCCGGCTTCTCCTCATCTAAAAAGAGCCTAAAAGAAGATCTCAGCAGTAACTGGTTCTGCTCCTGTATTTTACCTTGTTGATTCCTTTCCCACACTCCTTCACATCTCCCTTTCTCTAGTACCTCTCTCCTGCAGCTAGTGTCTATATCCCATATCTAGATGTGACTTGATTTACTTTTCTATTAGACTTTGTTTATTTTTTTACTACTTGCTTGTTTACTAATAACTCTGTAATATGTTCTCTTACTTGTAGGTTTACAACTATTTAGTTTCTTTATTCACCTTGTTAACCACAGTATTTTTAATTGCAATTTTATTAATACTCATTTTACAACTTCTTGTTTTATAGTAAATTGTTAATATACTGGAGCTTTTCTCCCTGGGACTCTACTGAAAACGGGCTACTGACCGAGTCAGACACTACCCAGTTAACAAATGTAAATAAATAAATAAAATACATTTTGATGGACTGGTAATCTACAAACCTATTTTAGCTGCTTCACAACTCCTGTCTATGACTTAGAGTTGGCTACGTTTATACCCCTTACTTTCTCTGTACATTATCTTCCAGTATTACATATTGACTGCTATTTACTTGCTTTGCTACTACTGTGTTTGGTACTATTCTGATTTATTTTTATTTTGGCCAGTAGTAAAAACAGCAGAAACCAAGAAAAAGAGCTCCAAGGATGGAACAAAAAAATCTCATATAACACACCAATGTGGTGGTGCTGCAGGCAGAATGGTAACTCAAAATATCAAACCAACTCATATAAAACATAAAAAAAATTATTTATTAAGGTGACTGCTTTCGTGGTAAAACACTGCTTCATCAGACAACCCAATAAAAGCATCATGCATTTTTATATTCAAATCAACCAATGAAAATCACATAACAATTATTACAAAGCATAAACTCTTAAACTGCTAAAACACAAACAATCATATGAACAACTTGAAACTATTAAAAATCATAGTAAAAAAGTCAATGCTTCAATGACCTTTCTCTCAAAAATGGTTTCAAGGTAACCATATCATTAATACCAGGGAAGCAATCTGCTTTAAAGAAAAGAATCCATTTCTGCTCAAAGACTTCTGTCCTGTTTTTAATGTTGTCTCCCCTCAGACTTTCATATACAATTTCTAACAAAAATAATTTAAAATAGTGCTGTGTATTATTAGACTCTACATGTTTAAAGAGTGCACTAGTTTCTTTTTTATTTCTAATATCTCTTACATGTTCGAGAACACGATCTCTCAAACAGCAGTTTGTCTTCCCAATGCCCAATGTAGTAGACACTACAGGGTCTATATTAGAAAGTCGAAGTTCCGTAACTCCCCAACACCTAATGGTTGAACCATTAAGGTCAAAGTTACAGAACTTTGGCTATACAAAAAAAAAAAAAAAAAAACAACGTACAAAACAATAACTTGTTGTAACCAGGGGGGAAGCCCCCCTGCACCCCCACACCCCCACTACTTAAATATACCAACTACGAGATTGCACCACATTGAAGTGAATGGAAACCTTTGCTTATGGAGATTTCCATTCAAACGCTCAAAGTTTTACAAATTAGAACATATAGTCTCGACCATATGTGGTTCGAACATGTAAAAGTTCGACTACGTGAATGGAACCCGACATTAAAGTATGTGCAAAAAACATAGTAAACTAAATTCTTTGTAGTGCAGTCAGCATAAAAATGAAAATATACTGTGCACTTTTGCACAGGATGTACAAACTGGCTACCTGTAAAAATGTACTTGCATGCACTACACTTCCTACAGGGGAACATCCCATACCTATGCGAGGTAGGGGTTGATTGTATATCTTTGCTTCTATAATATAGCTGTTTCTTAATAGATGCACTGTTCCTAAAATAAATACTAGGCTTACTGGAGACTATTTCACTAAACTCTTCATTTTTATACAGAATGTTCCAGTTTCTCTTAATTATATCACAAAAAATACCAACGTTATTTGAGTAAGTTAAAGGAAACCTGATTCTACTTACATCTATGGTGTCTCTACTGTTTGCACCTTATTAGGAGTCTCAGAAAAGAAGTGCTTACCCTTCTTCTCTCTCTCTCTCTCTCTCTCTCTCTCTCTCTCTCAAGACCATACCTTGCAAGTGTTCCTCATTATGAGGAACGTACCTCATTTGGGGTCTTAAAAAGTTCACGTTCCTCAAAGTTCCTCAAAGTTCCACATTGAAAGACTGTGTCATATTCAGTGTTAGGAATTTTTTTAAGTTAAATCCATGGTAAATAGAAATGAATCATATAAATTCATTAAAAGATTTTCTTTATAAGTAAAACCAGCATATTTAACCATATGATGGCCTTACTGGTAGAAGTTGTTAATAAGCCATTAGTATGTGTTCCACATTTTGAACATTTGTTCCACATTTTGAGGGCTAGTGTTCCTCATTTTGGAGATGGAAGGTTGAGAGCTATGCTCAAGGCTGACTGCATACATTCATCTATCTCCCGAACCATGTAGCCTCTTTCAACAAAATCTCTTTTAAGTTGAAAGGCATCCATCATCTCTTCTTCATCATTATGCAGTCTCATCATCCTAACGAATTGTCCCCTAAGGACATTCCTAGGGATGTGCCATGGATGCATACTAGTCCTATGTAGTAGCATATTTTTCCGTATCTCTTTCCTATACAACCCTGTCCTAAACATGCCTAACTCTAATCTTTTTATCTTAACATCAAGAAAGTTAATCTGTTCAGTAGAGTAGACATGTGAAAACCTCAAAAATTATGTGGTAGTGGATAAATAGTCAAAAAAGGACAGTAGTTGTTCATCACCTTCCCATAAAATAAACACATCATCCACTAATATTTTATACCAAATAATACTAGAATTGAAATTATTATAGGTGAAAACTGTATCCATTTCCCAGTTAGCCAGCGAAAGGTTGGCATAGCAATTGGCAAATGCAGCAACCATCGCTACACCAATCTTCTGTAAATAGTTACCACCAAAAATAAAAACATTATTTTCTAGTACAATCTCAACCAAGCTACAAATTAGGCTATTTTTTACATTAGAGTAGTACTTGTCCTTGTTCAAGATTTCTCTCAGGTTCTCTATACCCCGTTCATTTGGAATAATAGTGAACAATGAGTTTATATCCATGGTGACCAAATACACCTTTGCTGTTTATCTATACCGACTGTTCCCTTGTAAAGATCTTCCAAAAAATGTTTTGTATCTTTCAAAACAGTCTGTTGTTTATCAACTACTGGATGCAGCATCTTTTCTAAATAGATACTCAGGGGTTCAGTCACCCACCCCCTCCCTGACATAACAGGTCGCATAGGTGGGTCCACTAAACTCATGTATTTCCAGTAGCCCATAGACTACTGGGATAGTGGGGGCATCTACAATGAAATATTTAAATAAGTCATCTGTTATTGTATTACTAATTAACAAGTCAAAGACTAAAACAAGTACTTTATAAGTGTTTGAACAACATTTTTGTTAACAACAATAAAAGTCTGCTGATCAATAAGTAAATCAAGCATACTATTAAAATATTTGTCTTTATCTAACAGCACTATCCCTCCACCTTTATCTGCAAGTTGAAACTCTGCAGTTTTAATCTCTTTCAATTCACAAAGGGCTTCATGTTCAGCCTTATTAAGGTTGTAGTAGGTAGAACTGTGCTCTTTAGTGAAGCATTCCCTAATCTCTTTCTCACATACATTACAGAATGCTTCAACAGAGGGATGACTCTTAGGAATAAATGTACTAGGTTTACAAAAAATACTGACATCAGTATTAATACTTTTAAAAGTAGCTGACAGTGAAACATTCCTACAAAACATTTTTAAATTCAGCAAAACATCCAGCATATTAGATTTTCTAGATGGTATATACAAAAGTCCTCTATTAAGCACAGCACACTGAGTTTCAGTTAAATTATGTGAAGACAAATTAAAAATTAAGTCACTCTTACTGAACTCTTGAGTATTCTTGTATATTCCCTAGTTCTCTGCTGGTCGTAGCTGTCTTGGTCGGCCCCTTCTCCCTCGACTTGTGACCTGCCTTTCCTTTGCATTTGTTGTTTTATAGGCAGTGGCTCTAAAGGGGGTGTCCTGAACAAGAGCCATTATTCACTATATTAAAGGAAGATTCAGCATTTTCATGAAGTGTTGCTACTCTCTCACAGCCCAGCAAGTTTGTAGAAGCCATTGAACTCCCCACAGCCACATTGGTCCCAGTGTTCACTGCTTCAGTTGTGGAGGAAGTAGATGTCATCTCAGGGGCGATGCTAATCACATCAAAGGCTCCTTCAATAGGTTGAATCTCATGTTGAGCAGGCTGATTGACAGGTGATTGCCTAGACCAGGCAAAAATAGCACTATTCTTAAAGTCTGTAACATTCCTTAGAAGCTTTCTGATTTTAACTGCTTGCAGTCTCTTATCATAAGGTGCAATATTTTCATATAAATTATATAAACTATTTTGTACTATGTCAACTGTAAAAGAAGTCAGCAATTCATTTTGCAGCTTTTTAAACTCATCAAGTAATGTTTTCCATGTGGTTTGAAAAAAATCAATAATTAACTGCATGTAGTCAAAACTCAGTCTTGGCTTCATACTTTGCCAGTGCTTCAGTAGAGTAGGATATGCATAGGTTGGCATATTGAGTACATGCAGACCCCATGGGGACAGCTTTATGATGTATCTCAGCCTCCAAATGAAGTCTCTGCCACTGGAGGTATTTATATCTATAAAGTTTATTTTCAAGTTCTTTATACTTCAGTTCAAACATGCCCCAATGTTCTTGGTCAATACTCACCGGTGCAATAATCTCCACACGAATACTTAACAAAGTATTTGTTCCCAGTGGCAAAATGTTACCCAGACGATCCTTCCTCAGGTTTTGAATGGAACTACCAGGATTATATTCCAGTTCACCATTAATAACCTCTGTCATGCTCCTGGTCTCGGTGAAGAAAAGACAGACCAGTAGTAAAAACAGCAGAAACCAGGAAATGGAGCTCCAAAGAAGCAACAAATAAAATTGTATATAACACACATACGTGGTGCTCCTGCAGGCAGAATGGTAACTCAAAATATCAAATAAAACCAACTCAGATAAAACATAAAAAAATTATTTATTAAGGTGAGCGTTTTCATGGTAAAACACCATTTCATCAGACAACCCAATAAAAGCATTGTACATTTTTATATTCAAATCAGCCAATAAAAATCACATAACAATTATTGCAAAGCATAAACTCTTAAAGTGCTAAAACACAAAAAAATCGTATGAACAACATGAAACTACTAAAAATCTTAGTAAAAAAGTCAATGCTTCAATGACCTTTCTCTTAAAAATGGTTTCATGGAAACCATATCATTAATACCAGGGAAGCAGTCCGCTTTAAAGAAGAGAATCCATTTTTGATCACATTCTTCTGTCCTGTTTTTAATGTTTCCTCCCCTCAGACTTTCATATACAATTTATAACACAAAAAAATTAAAATAGTGCTGTGTATTTTTAGACTCTACAGGTGCACTAGTTTCTTTTTTATTTCTAATATCTCTTATATGTTCAAGAACACAATCTCTCAAACAGCGGTTTGTCTTCCCAATATAGTAGACATTACAGTATGTGCAAAAAGCATAGTAAACTAAATTCTTTGTAGTACAGTCAGCATAAAAAAGAAAATCTGCTCTACACTTTTGCACAGAATGTACAAACTGGCTACCTGTATAAAGAACAGTGCATCTATTAAGAAACAGCTGTGTTATAGATGCAATGATATGCCATCAGCCCCTACCTCGCATAGGTATGGGGCATTCCCCTTTAGGAAGTGCAGTGCGTGCAAGTACATTTATATAGGTAGCCAGTTTGTACATCTGTGGGGAAGTGCACAGTAGATTTTTCTCTTTATGCTGACTGTACTACAAAGAATTAAGTTTACTATGTTTTTTGCACATACTGTAATGTCTACTACATTGGGAAGACAAGCTGCTGTTTGAGAGATCGTGTGCTTGAACATGTAAGAGATAGTAATAATAAAGAAACTAGTGCGCTATTTAAACATGTAGAGTATATCATTAATACCAGGGAAGCAGTCTGCTTTAATGAAAAGAATACATTTCTGCTCATAGACTTCTGTCCTGTTTTTAATGTTGCCTCCCCTCAGACATTCATATACAATCTCTAACACAAAAAATTTAAAATAGTGCTGTGTATTATTAGACTCTACATGTTTAAGTTCAAGCAATGTTTTTTCATGTGGTTTGAAAAAATCAATAATTAACTGCATGTAGTCAAAACTCAGTCTTAGATTCATACTTTGGCACTACTTCAGTAGAGCAGGATATGCATAGGTTGGCATATTGAGTACACGCAGACCCCATGGGGGCAACTTTATGATGTATCTCCGCCTCTAAAAGAAGTCTATGCCACTAGTGGCATTTATATCTATAAAGTGTATTTTCAAGTTCTTTATGCTTCAGTTTAAACATGTCCCAACGTTCTTGGTCAGTACTCACAGGTGCAATAATCTCCACACGAATACTTAGCAATGGATTCATTCTCAGTGACAAAATGTTATCCAGACAGTCCTTCCTCATATTTTGAATGGAACTACCAGGATTATATTCCAGTTCACCATTAATACCTTCTGTCATGCTCCTGGTCTCGGTGAAGAAAAGAAAGACCAGTAGTAAAAACAGCAGAAACCAGGAAACGGAGCTCCAAGGAAGGAACAAATAAAATTGTATATAACACACATAAGTGGTGCTCCTGCAGGTCATTGAAGCAACTGACTTTTTTACTATGATTTTTAATAGTTTCATGCTGTTCATATGATTTTTTGTGTTTTACCACTTTAAGAGTTATGCTTTGTAATAATTATGTGATTTTCATTGGCTTATTTGAATATAAAAATGCATGATGCTTTTATTGTGTTGTCTGATGAAGTGGTGTTTTACCGTGAAAGTGCCCACCTTAATAAATATTTTT
This sequence comes from Protopterus annectens, assembly GCF_019279795.1. Classification (NCBI taxonomy): domain Eukaryota; kingdom Metazoa; phylum Chordata; order Ceratodontiformes; family Protopteridae; genus Protopterus; species Protopterus annectens. Next base: position 504,623,358 of record NC_056735.1, on the reverse strand, counting down.
TTATGTTTTATCTGAGTTGGTTTTATTTGATATTTGGAGTTACCATTCTGCCTGCAGGAGCACAACGTTGGTGTGCTTTATACAATTTTATTTTTATTTTATTTTACTATTTATTACCCAAGTAAGCTCAATGAACACACAGTTCCCTTCTCAGGGGTGATCCAGGGAGCACTGTCTGCTTAAGTGACTTGCAGCATCAAATACTAGTGAAAGGGAGGCTGAGGGAATCAGACCCCTGACAGCAGGAAGCAGCTCATAGCCTGAATACTCTTTGCTAATAATGCATCATCTTCTTTTACCTGGAATCTACTTGCTCAAGTTACATTTCCAGCCCCTATTTTTCTTTCTTGCCACTTCCATTCCATGATCAGAATCATAAAATTTTATATGTTATCTGTCCATTTGCCTGACCCAATCAATATCCTGTTTCTTTGTTTGCAAAATATGTCAATTTGACTCACTTGTTTGCACTCACTTGGGACTTTCTGTATCCAGTCTATTCTTCCATATGCCTATCATTCCTAAACATTCAATTACCACTGTTCACTCCTTTAACATCCAGTTATTATTAACATTCAATTCTACCTTTCTATATAATCTATCAAGTTCTGGATATAAAACCACATTAGAGTTGACCCCAAAATTAACCTATTCATTCTATTTTCATTTTCTCTTGTGTCATGTCTGTTAGCTATTATGTTTTTAGATAGATTCTTGTAGATTTATGAAAATGTATTTATCGTAATTATGTTGCTATATACATTTTTGATAGTTAGATAAGTCTTAATATGTGTATTTTTATTCAAATATTTTAATAGTTGACGTATTTATATATGTTGGTTTATATGCTATATATGCATCTTTGTAACTTTAAAACGCAATAATGACAGGAAATGATGTTGTTCATTAACAGGAAATGATGTTGTCCATTAGCAGAAATTATGTTGTTCATTAACAGGATATGATGATATTTGAAATTTAGTATTTAAAGCTCTGGCATTAATCTAATAAATTGCAACGTCTGAGGAAGCGGAATATCCGCGAAAGCGCTAACGTTAATAAAGAGTTTCTTATACATTTGAAAAGGAGTCTTTTGCTGAATTTTGGATATATTATCACACTGGATATACTGCTACAAGGATTTTCTTTGTCAGACTTGGAGTGAATCTTGAGTGTGATACTCGACTGGATATACCTTCCGACTGGGTTCAGTTTTCTGCATATATATATATATATATATATATATATATATATATATATAATACGTCCTTGTTCAGTCTGTAATAAGAAGAAACCACTACTTCACTTTATTCAGACATCACTATTCCCATCACCCATTTCTCTTTTTCACATTATTTCCCCATTCTTACCTTATTCGTCATTTTCATCTTTATCCCATCCACTCTTACCAATATGCATCTTTTTTTCTGTAATCTTTCCATTTACTTCATATTTGATTTTAGCTTTTGTATGCATGGTATGTAAACTTTTTCATAACTTTACAAAAATACCTTTTCTTGTAATATCATTATTAATTCTCCCCTACATTCCATGTGGCTTTTCTGAACCACCACTACCCCCCCACCCACGATTTAAACACTGCTGTTTTGGAGCTGGAATCATACAGCCCATTAGCATACTGTAATTACATTCTATTATACCATGACCCCCCCCAAAATGTGCACGCTAATTGGCCAGCGTGCACATTGTAAATCAAGTTATACTAATGGAAAAAGGTCCGGTCGCCCGGACTTTTTTCCATTAGTATAACTCTACTTTTAAAACACTGTCTCGCTATGTTAAATGGGTTTAACATAGCGAGACAGCTTTAAAATAAGCAACGGAGATTTCCGTTGCTTATTTTAAAGCTGTCTCGCTATGCTAAACCCATTTAACATAGCGAGACAGGTTTAAAAAAAAAAGCAACGGAGAAAGCAAGATCTCCTTTGCTTTTTTTACTGTTTCGCTATGTTAAATGGGTTTAACATAGCGAGACAGTTTTAAAATAAGCAACGGACATCTCTGTTGCTTATTTTAAAACTGTCTCGCTATGTTAAACCCATTTAACATAGCAAAAACAGTAAAAAAAAAGCAACAGAGATCTTGCTTTCTCCGTTGCTTTTGCCCACAGCTCTGATGTACTGTGCAGGCGCGCAGTACATCAGAACTGCCGCGGATGCCAGACATCTGCGGAAGGGCAGTAAACAGGCATTACACTATGCAATTATTTAAGAAAAGTAATAGTTTCTTTTCTTAAATAATGTCATGGTATAATAGCAATAACCCACTTCTGCGTGTGGGTAATGCTGTATTTACCCATGGTTGGCTTTGTTTGCCACGCCAACCGTGGGTAAATCCAGCATTACCCACACCCAGGCGTGGGTTATTGCTATAATAATCCCCTTCCAAAAGTGACGCCCTTACTACATACTTTAGCTGCAGTCCTAAAGTAGGGGTGTTCTCCCCTCAAAGACTAATTTTAGGCAACCTATTAGCTTCACACACTAAACCATAACTACTGAATAAACTCTCAACATAATATAAATTAAATCAGCTTGTGGGTAATCAGCCAAGGCACAAAACTGCTTGGATCACACTTCTGTATTCTTTATGCCCACTTACTTAAAGAAATACAGATAAGATTGTACTTACTATCTTGAACAAACATTCAGTATCTACAGAAATAATATGCTGACTGCACATACGTTCCTTATCAGTTCCAATAGTAATGGTACAGAACTATTTCACATACACCTGTGCCCTTTGGACACCAAAACTCTTTGGCTAGTGTCCATTTTGACAGCTTCCTACAGTTGCTCACTGTCCTAAATTCACAGTTCCTTTTAGTTGCCTATAATCCTCCTTTATATCATTCTGTCCTGTTGACTCCATGTGTATGTCAACAACCTTGCCCAGGTAACAACATAAGCGTGATACCAACTATCATCATCATCGTCATTTCTGTGCAACCCATCTACTTTTTCTTCCAAGAGTCAAGAAATTACTTCAGTAAACCAAAATAATATTTAATTCATTATACAAACCAAAGACTAACATTTTCCTTGCATCTATATTGTTTTGTAGATTAGAGCATTGCTTTCTGTTATTTGCAAGTTTGCTAAAGTAATTTCTTGACTCAGATTTCGCACACACCATGAAAGACCTTGCCAAATGTCTGTGAATCTAAATAAGGATGGTTATTCATTTGTCTCTACAGCATTGGACAAGACCAGAGATATTTCACATATTTTATGGACAGTTAATTAAAATGCAAGCAGTTCATACTGGCAACCAGTAGAATATCTTCTATGGTAGTTTCTGAAATAAATGGAGAAATTTATGATTCAGGAACCAAATTTTAGCTTGTGTAGTGGGTGTACTTTTCCAGTCTGTGCTACTGGTCCTATAATAAATGAGTGACAGTGTTATAAAAGAAGGGCATGCAGTCCTGCACTTCCTGTAAATTTTAACACGACTGTCAGTAGTAAATTCTCCAACTGCACAGTCTGAGTCATACTCAGAAGTGTTTAAATCTAATGAGGCCCAGTTCAAGTAAAACATTTGTCACTGAAAAGGCTCCTTCCTTAGTATTTTACACTGGTTTTCAAAGGCCTCAGAATGATTTAGCATATGAGTAAGAAGGACAAGATCTTACTTTGGGCATGATGTCATTATTGCAAAAATGACAAGATGGTAAGACGATACTACGGCTTTCATTCCGTTAAACTTTGCATGAGCTGCAATTTTTTAAGTAGCTAATCTTAACCACTATGTCATTTCTAACAGGGAGCAGATAAATGGAAGATTCAGAAGTGAGGGAAGAACTTTTGGGAGGAGGAGGAGGATAACATTTTCATCATGATTCTATGAGTAACATCTGGAGAAGGTTAGAACCGGATTAAAGCAACCAAACTTACTTTTGTATGATGAAAACAATTTCAAAACTGAAATAGCAGTTATTTGCTATGGGATACTGTGACTGAATTTGCTGACTTAGCTTCACTAGGAAGCACCTCATCCAGTTTAAGATGGACATATACAGAGGAAATCAAGTCTCCTTTCAACCACATGTTTTGATTATTATCAGGAAAGCCTTCTATCTTGCCAAGCTAATTACTAAAAGCATTTTGTTTAGGTCAAAGCAATTATTGACCATCTGTACTTGTCCCATATCAGGCCAGTTCTCAAATATAATGTAATCTATAGCAAAATGTGAGATACTCCTCACATATCAGGCCAATACTGAAATGTAACATACTTTACATCGAAACATAAAGAGAACTTGTAGGTGGGATCAGTGTCTTTCCCACATAATCTCCTACATTTAAAATAGTCTTCCTTTTCAGTTCCAACCAAGCAGCTCCCTAGCTCTCTTAAAAAATGAACTCAACAAATAGATGGGGGAAGTATAAATTCACCCTGATGTTGTCCCCTGTCCCTTATAGATAAGGGGAACAGGAATTACTATGGTTAGTTACTAACTTTGCTATGGGAAGCTTGCCTTGTATCTTTCTATGAACATATGAAGCTACAAACCTGTAAGACTATGTTAAAGGAGACAAGAACAAAAGAGTTGTTACTCAAGGACTGAAATATTAGACTAGACTAGTATTACTTCATGGGTGTGGCAACCAATGAACAGAGACAAGGAGAGAAAGCAAGAAAGCAGGTGCCTAGGATGGAGAGTAGAAACATTAGCAGAAAGAAGCAAAACAAATAATAAAAGTGGGATGAATGAATGTTTATTATCAATAATGGTCATGGAGAGAGAAGACAGGGGTGGTGTTTAAAACAGGAAAATAAAAGTATGCAGCATGACCAATGATACTGAAAGAAGGAGGCAAAATGGAATGATAATTCAGATTGCGGAATCAGAGTAGATTGCTTGACAGAACAGATTGTAAATAAACTGATATTGTGCAAGTAGTAAGCGAGAATTTATTTGAAGACATATAATACATGGATTAATATAGAAATGAAAAAATTAGTTCATTAAAGAAAAGTGGTTAGGTAGTACAAAGGAAAGGTAGTTGAAAATTAAAACACTATTAAGCCACAGCAATAAAAAGGAAAGGCTGTGGTTTGTAAGGCTAAGTAACTGGCATGCCAGCAGCTGTACTAAGGACCTCAGAAAAGCCAGTCTCTTCTGTCAATTGCCACAGACACTGAAAATACAAATAAGAAGTAATGAAAAAATATAGCAAGTAAAAAGCATAGAAATATAGAACAGGTAATAAAAAGAGTGACATATTTAATGAGATCTGACACTAAAATCAGAACATCACTTGAATTGCTTTCTATCATTTAATTGTTATATTAAAAAAAATACATTATGGTTTCATGAAGCTACAGTTCTGTTATAATTTATTATTGTTTTAGATGTCTTCATATTGATTATCAGCTACTAAAATATACTTTTGCACTCATTCTTTCATGGAGAATGTTCATAGATTTATAGGTTCATAGGTGTTTACTAGGCTAACAACCACAAGGACTTTTTTAAGCCTAGGCATGCATCCTAAATGTATTAATTGTGTGGATTTAAGATACTGAAAAAAATGAAAGCAAAGCCATTTAACTTAAGAATTGTGAATAGAATGATCACAGCTGGCAACTCAATTCATATAGAATATATACGGAAATATTTAATGCTGCTGCATATCTACATTATAACTAAAGCATCCTTCATAACAGTTTGTGCTTCAAAAGACGACATAGCACTTAAATTTGTTGAAGTATATCTGCACTGCAGCTTGTTTATTGCCATGGAATATAGTCATAGCTTATAAAGATGATAAGGAATGTGCAATCTAGAGGATACTATGCAAGGTGTAACATGTCTATAGGAGAAATATTATACCACATGCTGTTCATTTTATGAAGTAGTATTATTTTGCATGCAATTTTATAAAAAAGGAAGTTCCATTTGTATAGTTCTTTTCTTTACATTTAATGAAAATATATGAATGATTTTTTGTCCTCCCTGGAGGGATTCATTTTATTTGGACCCTGCCTTTTCTTCGCTAAATTCCTTTTAGTAGTCTTTATTTGGTTGTGTTTTTAAGCAAACTAAAATTGAGCTTGTATATGCAGTAATCACTTTGACTTTTTACCTTGTGATAATTGCAGTTTGATACTGAAGAAAGGGAAGTGCTATTAAATAAGCAACTGAGGCAGTAGAGCTGATAAATAATGCACATACAGTCCCACTAGTACAATTCACTTTGAGTTATAGACACAGTTATGTTTTGCTTTTTTCTTCTTTCCTTCTTTTTTTTTTTTATTTTAAGAAATAGGAAGAAAAACATCTGAACAGCAAGTGAAGCCAGCTGTTGTCTAGGACATGAGAAATAAGGATGCCAGTCATGAACAAATGTTGCATTGATGCATTTTTTTTTTCAAAACGGACTGAAAGTACAAGGAAATGTTTCATTCTTGGCCATGAGCACATATGTTATGCTGTTCCGTGGGCAAAAGAAGAAAGATGTTTTTGTAATAACATATTTTATGTCATTTCCAGGTGTGGGAATACAGTGATTGAATTTCACATCTGATGCGATTTTTTTTGAGGATATCTGTTATATACATGGCACTTTGGAAAAAGAAAATATATCATTCATTTCCATCCTAATAAATCAGAAGCTTGAATTCTTCTTTATTGTGATGTAAAGATGTACATGTAAATGGGATTTTGGCATAAAAGGTCATCGCAGCATTACATTTAAAAATTCTGACATTAAACTGAAGATTAAATATTTATTTTCAGCTCGGTTTGAAATATAGCTTCTTAAATACGTAAAAATATCATCTGAAGTTGCAAAGAAACAGATTAAATATACATACAGAATTATCAAGATATGAAAATGATGTGTGTGTTTATGTTTGTGTGTGTGTGTGTGTGTGTATATGTGTGTGTGTGTGTGTGTGTGTGTGTGTGTGTGTGTGTGTGTGTGTGTGTGTGTGTGCGTGTGTGCGTGTGTGTGTGTGAAATATCATCTGAAATTGAAAAGAAACAAATTAAATATACATACAGAATTACCAAGATATGAAAAAGATGTGTGTGTGTGTGTATGTGTTTGTGTGTGTGTGTGTGTGTGTGTGTGTGTGTGTGTGTGTGTGTGTGTGTGTGTGTGTGTGTGTGTGTGTGTGTGTGCGCATGTGTGTGCGTATGTGAGTGTGTGTGTGTGTGTGTGTGTGTGTGTGTGTGTGTGTGTGTGTGTGTGTGTGTGTGTGTGTGTGTGTGTGCGCATATGTGTGTTATTTCCATAACTTTGAAACTTACAAAATATATTATGCTTTCCAAGTATACTTAATCCATTTGAAAACTAAGGCTAAGCTCAAGTTTTTAGTGGAAAAAATACTGTAATTCTAAACTTTACTGCCCTAACTCAATACAAGAACATGTTTCATACTACATAAAGTAAATATGGAGACCATCACCAAAGCTCTTCAAGTATAAAAAAGCAGCAACAAGGCTAAAACTATATCTGCAAAATATGATGCATCATTTTACTGCTTCTCTTAAGATTGACCATATAATACCATTGTGATGGCCTCTCTTTACCCTGGGCCAGTAATCAAGGAGCATCAATCCTCAACAGACAACACAAGCTGTACCCCTTCTGCCTAGACTATAAGATAAGCTAGCTGCCACCAGTCAACCCCTTTCAGGTTCTTATACTGAGTAAAATCAACACTAACACAAATGGTAGAGTGTAACCAAAGCAGCCAGGCTTTTTGGAGTGGCCTAGGCATCATTAAAATAGCACAGGTACTCTCAAGACCTTAAAAGTGTTCTCTGAAAGACCAGCCATAATGAGAGGTATGAAAATATGCAATTATAAATAATTAAATAGATAACATGATAATACCAATTATCAAAGTACAATAAACATCACAGTTTCAATCACAGGATAAATAAAAATAACATGGTTGGACAGATTTAAACACTTGCAGGAAAGCAATACTAAACTAATCATATTGTATTTCCTGACTGTCTAAAGAATAACTGTTCCCTAGCTAACTTAATTAATACAGCAAGGCAGGCTAGGATGCTGATATGCTTACTTCCACAAGGTAAGGTAATGAGCTTCCAACTAATTAAAACTGAACTCAGTTAACTAACTGTGATTACTCTCATAGATCTTTTTATATATCTGGTTCCAAAAGAAAGCAAAACAAAGTAAACAACTTGGAGAATTCCATCTTCTTAGTGCTGCTTACAGAATGACATCAAATTTGATAATCTGACTCTGGTACAATACACATTCAGAGCTTTACTAACATCTATTGCAGTATTTGAAAGTTATAGAACAATTTTAAAAACCTCTACTCTTCCCTGCCAGAATTCCTTGTTTAAACATAAATATTTAATCAGTTATAATAACACTGTTGATACATTTTTAGCAGAAGCATCTGTATAAGTCAATGAGATAATCAAATGACACAAAATTATTTACAAAAGTCCAGCTGAACCATTCTGTCACATGCCACGCATGCACTGCCCCTTTCACCCTGTCACAGATGGGAATTCCTCATATCATCAAAACCATATTCTTCTATGTCTTTGTTTCAGGTATAACAGACATATGAAATCCTTTAGCCCACCTGGCGTATCTTTCTCTGATATTTTCTAGCCCCCATGTGATTATCTACTATTGCATTAAATCTTTTCAGGACTTCTAAAATCTGATATTTTTTTGTTATGGAATTCCACAAATATATTTCATTTGAGGAATGCCATGAATGTTGCCTACTACCACTTTTCCTTGGCCTCTGTAATTTCAAGATTAGTACCTGCAAGATATTCCTTGGGGTTTATTAACACTTACACTATGTGTATACCATTCTGAGTCAACAGACAACACAAGCATAACTCCTACAGTTTTTGTGAATAACTCACATGATATTTGTTTTTATTTGTAGCTTCAAAGCTTACAGATTATTCAACTATCTTAGAGGCTATTGGAATTTTTTTCAGGTATGCAACTTTAATATCAGAAAATTGAAATTTTCCATCATGTTTTGCATTTAGCTTGCCATGAGGGAAGCAAATAATTGTATTAAGTTGTTTTTTAGAGGTGCCTGAAACATGTATATTACTTCCAATCCCAAAATATATCCCATATCCAAAATTGTTCCAAAAGAAAGTTTGGTATTATAAACTAGCATAGTTATACTTTTCCAGTTATTTTTATCTTGTGTATAAGAGCCAGCATCACCACTTATGTATTACTTTTCTCACACTGCTTATAAATGCATAATTTTTAGTTCTGTAATACATTTACTGTATATAAGACAATCACCTGTCAGCAGTTTAGATCAAAATGTTCTCAATTAACTATGACTTGCACTTGCTCCCTTCCATTCATTTAGGTTTCTGATAATATTTGAAAGGGTCAAGTCTATAACACCATTTAGCAAAGTATACAGTCATAATGCCATTTCTATTTTACTTTGAATGCTTCTACATCTACAATATTCACATGGCCTTGTTTTATATTTCACCAGCAAAGAATATGTAAAGTCAATCCAATGTCTACATGGGCACACAGATCTTTATATAGGCAGATTGATAGTTGTGTTTGGGTTTGTGTGTTTCACAGTAAAACCCTATCCCTTCCCTACAAACATCCCCTTTAATTTATCCATATACTGTTCAGATATATTTATTCTGACTACCTCTGTATTCATTTTTCATCTACAGATAAAAATGGAAGTATTGAGGAAAAAAGTGAATATCTAACTTAGACGTTGATAATGTAAGGTGAGCATGTCACCCTATATCTTTCTTTATCTACAGCATTCATAACATCTACAAATATTCATGTAAATGTAAGCATTTCATAGGACTTTCCTTTCATATTATTATTATTATTATTATTGTTATTATTACTATTATCATTATTATTATTATTATTATTATTATTATTACATTGTTTCAGGTCGACTTTGTTTCAGACCTATGAGAACAATAACGGATGATCTGGAAATTGAAAGTAAGAAATGAGACTTAGATTCTAAAATTTTGCAATGTAAAGGTGGAACATAAAATGGTGTAAGTTAATTATTTGGAAATTAGAATTTTGTACTCTGGGACATATAACTTGGAACTCAGAATTTGAAAATGAGAATTTAAAAATTAGTGACATATCATATGGAGCCTCTGAGCTAGCAATATGGACTTTAGAATGTATAGTTTTGGTACTCAAAACTTGAACCATAGATTACTGACCTAAGAAATTGGATAATGAATTTGGAACATTGGAATTTGCAATGTATGACAAAGAATATGAAGCTTTAGAATTCAGATTTCAGAACTATGGGACTTAGTATTCAAAATAGATATTTTGGGACATTGGAACATAATATATCATGTTAAAAACATTATAACTTCAATATCAGATTTGTAACTTTCAAACTTAGGAAGTAGATGTTGATGTTCATGAATTAATAATCTGGAACATTAAACTTGAACTTAAAACTTGGACATTGGCTACTAATACAGATTAGTGTACAAAGCAATGTAATCTTAGAATTAGGATGTTAAACTTGGAATGGAACTTTTTAATTGGAATTTGAATAGTAGAATGCAAAGTTGTGAATTTTAGAATCTGGGATGTTTAAGTTTCGAACTAAAAAAAACATATAATTTTGAATATGAGAAATAGATTGTTGTACTCTGCAACTTTGATTTTGTAGAGTTGGATCAATAATGTAGAACTTATAGAATTTGAAAGGTTACACCTTAAGAATTAATAAATACTTATTTGAGAAAAAGAATTTAAAATCATTCGGAATTTAGATTTTGAAATTTTCTAAGTAACAATAAAAATCTAGAAACTGCATATTGGAAATTTGGAATTTAGAATTTAGTATCCCGAAATTTGAATGTTAAAGCATAGTCTGAGTCATAGAATTTAGACTAAAATTTTTGAAGTAGGGGATTTTGCATCTACATATTGTTATGTAATGTTTCAGTAATTTGCAACTGATATTAACACACAAAACTTTTGAACATAAAAATTGAAGCTGTTTACTTATGATTTAGAAAATAAGCTAGTGAACAATGTTTACAAATTTATACAACATAATTCAGAATTTTGGAAATTAGTACTTCAGAACACTGAATTTGAATTTTCACATTTAAATCTAAGTACCAAGCTTGGAACTTAGAATTTTATATTTGAAATTAGCAGCTTTGAGACTTAGGAAAAGAGAGGTCACTTGGCAACTTAGGATGAATGCCGTGGCAATTCCTAGTTTAAATGACCACACTTCATTGGCATCAATACTTACACTACTATCATCTGAACTATAAATAAAGGGAAATAACCAAGAGAAAAATGTTAAGCTTTATTTGGACTCATACTAATAAACTAGAGTCTGAGAAAGGATCTAATAGAGTGATTTAAAACTTGCATTATACACACCTAGTTTGAAATGTTGCTACTTGTTTTTAAATTTGAGTAATTCACCAATAGATAAGGTTTAGTGAATAAAGTTTGATTCACTTCATTTTTGTTTATATTGATTTATGTCACAAACTGTTTTACACTATTTTTAGGCTGGTTAATGCATTCTGTATTGTTTCTTGTGGTAAATCACATTTTATTTGGTTAAATTAACACTGTCTCTTTAAAATTTTAAATGTACTAACTGAACCATCACATGACTCCACTAATTTTAAATAAAATAGAGGTTTTATATGTAAGTCAAACAGTTCTGAAGATGTTCAAAATTTAATGGATTAAAGCACTTCACCATTTTATATATTCAGCATCTTTTTATGTTTGGAATTTATAAAGTCTCAGTTTTTAGGTGACACCTGGTGTCTACATTTTTACAGTCTACAGTGAATTGAGGGCTGTTGTGACTGTTCACTATGTGAGCCTTTTTTCATTTTACAAGCTTTGAAACTTACATAGAGCTTGCATTTGACTACACAGTTTGGTATGCAGAAAATGGATTATTGTCTGAGTATTGAACATTAAAATATAGAAGTTGGAATATTGCAACTTAGACTCTGGGTCCCTGAAATATAAAACATTGAATTGCGTTAATATACTTTGCAGCTTAGGACTTCCAGCTAATAAATATGCAAATTGGAACTTTGGAGTTTTTAAACAAGGACATCAGAAATTAGAAATTTGGAACTTTGAATATGGTGCAAAGAATTTGTAACTTTTATTTAAGAATTTGGAGGTTAGCATTGGGATTTTGAAACTTAGAATCTGGAGTGTAGAATTTTGTGTTTTGAAACTTGAATACAGAATATGGAACCTAGACTTTGGAAGCCCACTATTTGTAATTTGGTATATTGAAATTTAGACATTTAAATAATGATTGTGAAAACAATGGGGCATACAATTTTGAAGTGAAAAAATTGTGCATTGGAAATTTGAATTTGGATAATTTATACATAGCATTGAAAACTTAGTATCTGAACCCTATCATTTTGAACTAAGAATTGCAATGCAAAATTCAGGAACGTAAAAGTTGGTTGTTTGGACAATAGAATCTGCAGCACTGGAAATAGAATATGAAATTCTGGAACTTACATATTGGAACTTAGCATGTATAACATGATTTAGAATGTTGAATCCTGCAATTTAAGACTACAGAACTTAGAATTTGGAAATGGAACTTAAAATGTTTGATTTGTAACATTGGAATGAAACATTTTGGACATACAATGTGGAATATTAAAAATTAAAGTTTCAAATTTGGAATTTATAAACCAGAAAGTTGGAGCTTACATTGTGCACCTTGGAGCATAGAGTGTTTTACAGTTTGGATATTAAACCTTAACATGACATTCTGTCAATTGAAAGAATACAATGCTGAATTCAGCATTTTAGAAATAGAATCTGGAAATTTAGAACTCAGAATACAAAACTGTGTGCATAGGATATGGAACTATGTTAAACTTTGTAACTTTAGAGCTTAAGCATTTGGAACTACAACCTCATTAACTTGGAACATCAAATGTAGAATGTATATTTTGAATTAATAGTTGGAACGTGGAATTTGGAAACTTAAATAAGAAACATATAATTCAGAGATTAGAATTTGGAACTGCTGAATTTGGAAATGTAGATGTTTTATTTGTAACATAGAACTCTGAATATTAAACCAGAATTTAGAAATCTGAACTTAACATTGGTAACATAAACTTTGGAACTTCAAAACTCAACATCTGTAAGTTTGAAAAGTAGAATCAGAAAATGGAGATTGAGGTCTTTGAAAGGAAGAATTTAGAATGGAATTTTGAAATTTGGTATATATGGCTCAGAACTTCTAGGACTTTAACATTGAAACTTGAAAAATAAAACACAATATAAAAATATGAAACTTACAACTTGGAATTTTGGCTATTATTTGGACATAGATGTAGTTTATAACTGTGACTTTATAATTTAAAACCCAATATTTGCTCCTTTGGAATTGATAACTTGAAACTTAGATTTTAAAACAAAGACATTCAAATATACTATTTCTAACCTCAGAACACAAAATTTAAGAAAGTGAAAAATGTAATTTTATAGCATTTGTAATATCAGGATTTAGATTTTTGAAACTTAAGTACTTACAATTTGGACAAGTGGGACTCAGAATGTGGAACTCAAAAATGCAAAACAACTTTTGGAACTTTTAAATATATGGTTTGGGCATGTGAAAAGTAAATATTGGAATATAGAATATATATGCATTAGATTACAGAATTTGAAATATATGAACTTACTATTTGGAATTTAGCATTTCAGACACTGGAATATGGAGTGTAGAATTTTTTTATCTTAGAATTTATAACATATAATTTACAGAAAACCAGGAAAAATATACATTCAAATTTCGAGTTTTGAAACATAGAAACTGGACTTTGATATTCAGAGCTTCATATATTAGGATTTGGAACTATAGAATTTGAGAGTTTGATCTCTGGATCATAGTAATTGCAATTTAGAATTTGGTTTTCAGAATGTAAGATTGCAAACCTTAGAGAATGAAATGTGGAATTTTGAATTCAGAACATAGAAATTTTAGATGTTTGAACACAGAAGTTGATGATTTTTGGTCTTAGAATTTAGATTTTATAATGCAACTCAGAATATCGAGCGTAGAAGTTATAGCTTTGAAATGTATGAATAATTTAGTTTTCAACATAGGATTTGGAACTTTAAGAATCAACATTTTTAAACATAATTCACAACTACAAAGCTTATAATTTGAGAGTTTGAATCTTTTCATTTGGAATTAGATTTCAAACTTATACTACATAGTGGAATTTACAATTCCAAATATAGAAGTTCAAATGTAGAAACATAGAGTTTTGTAGATTTACAATGAGAATATTGAACTTATGTCAGAATATGGACCCTAGAATCAAATATAGAGTTATTTTGTAAAAAAAAGAGAATTTTAAAATTTAGGCTTTAGAATGTGGTAGATGTAATTCTAAAATTCTAGTCTGGAATGCGGAAAGATATTGGAACTTTGAAAAAAGTGCTCATAATGTAGATCCTTGACTTTATGACTTTGAATTAAGTTATTATTAACTTATTATTAAGTATATTAGCACTTAGAATATAACAATTAGAGTAACAGAGTTTGTAATTTAGAATTTGGAACTTAGAATTTTGAACTTTGAAATTGGAACTTTGGAGTTTAGCATTTGCAACTGTTTAATTTAAAATCTAATAGGCTTAGAATTTGTAATTAATTAACAAATGATTTGGAATGTGGACTGCTACTCAAAAACAATGTGTGGAAGTGTACTAACACTCTTTGTATGGCATTTAATATGCCAGAAGTATGGATCACAATTCATAGACACAGATCATTGTTTTTAATGGCAGTCTACATAGTACCCCATCTAAGAATTACCATCAAGAATATCTAATATACTGTTGCATACTGTTTCTGTCCAAAATCATCCCTTCCATTTGCAAAAGAATAGCTACTGCACTGTGCAATGTTGCATGACATTGCAACATGGCATATCATGCAAAATCCATTTAGCAAGTTATACATTTTATACCTAATGAGCTGTTTTCCCAGGTATACATCATGAAGGTTAGTGATATATGAAACACTGCACTTGCTAGGCATGGCAGTGTGGCTTTGTAGTAAGTTTGCTGAAAATGCAGAGAACTCCATTTTCAATAGGGATTTTCATAACATGCAAGAAACATGTTTCTTGAGTGTCAGATATGTTGCTCAGTATTGTGTAATGAAACACACATTAGCAGGGGAGATGGATATGTGCACTTGAAATGCAGTACCAGTGTATAGCATTTGGTTTCAGTCCTATACATTATCCTATCAGGACCAGACATTCTTCATTGGTGATAGTATAATAAATTGCATATCATTGGAAGGGAAGGTATTTACATATGTACTCAGTGAATGGAATACAATGTCTACAAATTGTGGTAAAATTGCAGAAAATATCTTACCCTATTTTCTGGCTATTATATAACATAAACAGGGTTTTAGGCACTCTGTTCTATAGCATGCCAGCACAGCATTTTGGTTTTACTGGTTTATGAATAATGCAAATAGATTTTGAAACTTTGAATTTCAAAAATATAGTTTGCAAGCTAGAATTTATAATGTAGAATTTGGAACTTGAATCTTGTTATCTGACATTTAGAAATTGGGATATAGAACATAGAATTCTGGACCCCTGAAATTAGAATCTGGCATGCTGAATTTATAATTTGTCATCAGTTATAAATTGGGTTGGTCAAGAGTTAGAAATATGGATAATATGTTTACTTCACAGACACAAGTTACATGATTTGACTCTGACCTTTGGTCACTTCATGGATATTGACTAAATGTGCAATAGTCTGCTGACTCAAATTTGGCTCCAATGTATCTATGAGCCTATAACTTGCAACCCTGAAATATCTAATTTAGAACATAAACTTGGAATATAGATTTTGGAACCCTGTAAGAAAGAATTTTGTATTTTGAAACTTAGAATTTGTAGCTCTGAACATATAATTTAGAAATTAACAATATACAGTTTGAGTCTTTGTCACATAGAATTTAAACTTTATTTAAACTTTGGCTATTAGGTAATATACTGTAGAATGCTGAATGTACAATTATGAACTTTGGAAAGTATAATTTGGAAGAAAGCAAATAAGAATTTCAAACTTTTTAACTTAGAATTTGGAACATTTGGAACTTTAAAACATATATTTTAAAATTTTGAATTTGGAACTTAGGGGAAATATTCAAACTGATAATCTGGATCTTAGAATGTGGGATGTATAATTTGAATCATCAAATTTAGAAACCTGTGGCTTTGACCTTAGACCTTCAGAACACACAATATCATCTTTATAATTTATTACTTTTGGTATCTTAATTCTGATACTTTAACACATTCAAATTTAGAGTTCAAATTTTAGAATCTGAAAACAAGAATCTGTAAGTCTAGAACTTTGAAAAGTGGTTGTGAAGTTATGATTTGGATCTTACAATATGGATCCATTGAACTTAGAATTAGGAAGTCATAAACCTATCATCTAGAAATTGGTATTATAGAATTAAATATTCAGAGTCTAAATTTTTTAACCCTACAGCATTGCATTTAGAAGATTGGAACATAAAATCTGCAAGTTTGGAATGCAGAAGATGAAACTGGAAATATATAGAATAGAATTAAAAACTTGTAATGCAAACAAAAACATGAAATTTGGATTTTAGAATTTAAAATAACATTTCTGACCACAAGGCAGGCATTTTTAATGTTTTACCTTAGAACATTTAATTATGAAGTCAGAAATTTGAACTCAGGATTTGCAACATATCATTTTTTTTTAGAAAATCCAAAGTATTATAACTTTGAATTTGTAATTTTTACTTAGAAATTAAAGCTTAGTATCTGCAACCTTATATCCTAGAAAGAAATTTGCAACCTAAAACGTGGTCTTTGGATAGTAGAATTTAGAACACAGAATGTGAACACTTTAGACTTAAAACAAAGTATGCATTGCAGAATTATACATTTTGATTTTTTTTTTACTTTGGAACTGAGAATTGGAAACTCTGTTAATGATAATGTGAAACATTACAACCTGGAAATTAAATATTTGAAACTTATTTCAAGGAACATAGAACACTGATTTTGAGAAACGGTTATCAATGTTTACAATATAAAACTTTGAAATTCAGAATTTGAAAAACAGAATTCATAGCATTAGAGCTTGGAAGCTGGAACTTTATATGTTTCACACTGGACTTAGACGTTTGGAATATAGAATTTTAACATCAGGCAATGAGCATTTGGAATATAGAGCATGGAGTTTTGAAACTTAGAATGTGAACATTTCAAAATAATTGGAATTTCTAACTTTGTAAGTTAACATTTCAAATCTAAAATTTGAGTAATGAATTTATAATTTTATTAAATATTTTTTTAACAACGCAACATTGAATTAAGACTATACAATTTAGAAATCCCTAGCATGACAAAAGAGGTAACACTTAGCTATGTATAAATTATAACTCATCATTTAGAATCTGGAATTTGGAACATAGGGATTTATGACATCAAGTGTATACTGTTTAGCATATAGAAGCTTTGAAGTTATGATTTTCGAACTATGTTGTGGGAATTTTTAGAAACTTACATTTTGAGCTTTCAAATTACAGATTCAATTCAAAAGTTTTGAATTAAGAATTTGTAAAATTTGTTGGGGTATAGATCTAGGAAACTCAAACAAAAAGATGATGGCTCTGAGCTTATAAATTGGACCTTTGAAGATTAGAATAAAGATCTTTAGATTTTTGGAATTTATAGCTTAATGGTTGGAATTTCTTGGGAAGTAAGTAAAATGTTTGGAACATATAATTTGAAAATCAAAACTTAGAACAAAAACAAAAGGAACATTTGAAATCTGAGTTTTGAATAAATAGACTCTGTAATAAAAGGAAAAAAAATGCTGTCCATGACCGAAAAGGTGCAGGTGGCAAGTTGGAAGCAATCTCTCCTTTGTCTGAACAAGCAAATAATGTCACTGATGGAATTCTCTAAGGCTACATTTGAGCCCAAATTGACCACATCTACTACAGCCAATCACAAGGCCTTCTTCACATATGTCCACAATCTCAAAGGTAACTCCCAAATCTGCTCTGAATTGGTGGCCAAGAATACTACATACACAAATGCCATAGATATACTCAACCTACTGCCAGACAAGTTCAGTGAAAACTTCACCCCCTGTAGCCCTGTACCCATCAATAACCAGGACATCCCCAGCACCTGCTTCCCTCCCCTCACCACCAGGGAGCAGGTTATTAATACCATCTCAAAGGCAAAAAATACAGCCTCCATGGGACCCATCAACATCCCTGGCTGTGTCCTACATGAACTCAGGCAAGAGCTCTCAGCAACACTAGGCACCCTATTCAACCAAAGCTTGTGCATCAGCTTCATCCAAGCGGAATGGAGGACAACCACTGTCTTCCTTCTGCACAAAGGTTGAGCATCCACTGACTCAGGAAATTATAGGCCCATCAGCCTAACTAGCCTGATCTGCAAGGCCATGGAATGCATTAGCATGGACTTTATAAACAAGGACATTGGCGACCTTCAAAAGCTTGATCCCACACAGGTTGCCTTCTTCAAAACAGTCATCAAAGACATGGATGAGGGCAAGACAGTGTACACCACCTATCTGAACTAGCCAAAGCCTTAGACACTATTCTCCACTCAAGCATAATAAATAAACTCTACCAGCTAGACATCAACCCATATGTTACCAGATGGTTAGCTAACTGGCTCACTGATAGAACCCACTCAGTCAAAATACGGGAAGCCACTTCTAGTAATAGACCCATAACAAGTGGACTACCCCAACGATCAGTCATTGATCCTCTACTGCTTGGGATATACTTTTCTGCAAGCCAAAACCAGTGGTTTGTGTCTGGCCAAGTTTGCAGATGACTGCAAGCTGTGCACTGTCATAAATTTGCCTAGTGATGTGAACATCCTCCAAAACGGCTTTAACCAAATTAATGCCTGGTGGCAGAAGCATGGACTCAAACTGAATGCCAAGAAATGCATCATTATCCCCTTGGGGGAAATGGTGTCCCCACTAATTATCACATTAATAACAATGTACTAAGAAGACAATCAGTCATAAGGGACTTGGGTACCGAGGTTGAGAATAACCTGACTTTTGGCCACGATGCTGCCTCCATTGTAGGGAAGGCTTTCTACATGACCCATCTCATAAGTAAGGGGATTTCATCCAGGAACAAAGAGGTCATAACATCCCTGTACTCCTCCCTTATCAGACCCATTATCAAGTACAATGCCCCCTTTGGCATGTACCTTGCCAAGCACAAGCAGCAGTTGGAGAGACCAGAGGTTCCTGACCTGGAAAATCCAGGGTGTCAAACACCTATCCTATACAGATAGGTTAAAGGCCCTGTCCCTCTACTCAGTCTTGTGCAGACTGCTCAGAGGTGACCTGTGTCTGGCATACAAGACCATCTCACACTCAGCCTTTATGGAGTTGCTACAAGTCAAACTTCACTCATGCAACCCACATGCAAGGTCTCAACCTTGTCTGTGACATTAATAGAACTTATTGGTGGATAGATTTGTGTCCCAGTGATTCCCCCATGTGTGGAATATACTTCCTCTCCATGTCAAGCATAGTACCTTACTAGCCCTCTTTAAGAGGAACGTGGATGACTGGATGGGAAACAGAAAATCTACCCCTGGGATCCGACCTGTGTCCCTGCTGTACTGGGAAAACAGGTGCTGACTTTGTGGGAACATGGGCAAAATTCTTGGATAAGTTTATAAGGACCTATGGGTCAATAGCCTAGTATTGTCCTGTG
Source organism: Protopterus annectens (assembly GCF_019279795.1). NCBI lineage: Eukaryota > Metazoa > Chordata > Ceratodontiformes > Protopteridae > Protopterus > Protopterus annectens. The sequence continues at coordinate 504,603,489 of NC_056735.1, read as the reverse complement.
AACCTATGATCCTATGAACATTAGAAGTTAGGATTTTGTCTCTTAGGAAATGCAATTGCCAGAATTTGAAACTCTGAAATGTCTTAGAATTTGGAATGTCATAATTTAGAATTTAGAACTCTGGAATGTAGAACTTTAATCTCTGTAATGGAAATTGAGGCCTATATTTTAAAACTAAGAAATTGCATAATAAAATTTATAACTTCTTTACTTAAAGATACAGACCTAAAAATGCAGGCATTTTGAATTCAACACCTGGAACTTTTAGAATAGAATGAGAAATCATGATTTGGAACTTCATATTTGGAATATGCATTTTGCAACCTACAATTTTCAAGTCTTAAATACAGTGTTGAATCATTGAAATGGTAAATTCAGAAAACAGAATTTGGAACTTTGGTACATAGAATTGTGAAGTGACATCATTTGGAAATTACAGTTTGTAGTCTTGTAATTTAGTATTTAGAACACAGAATTTTAAATCATTTGAAATACTTCACAAGATTGAACATGTAACATGCAAATCAGATTATGCATCACAGAATTTTGAGCTCTGGTTTTTGAAGTTTGAAGCTATGAAACTTAGAACAGAGAACCTTTTTAAACATCTTTATTAAATTATCACTTAGGGCTATATCTCTGAAACTTACAAACTGATGCTTTAGAAATTTGAATTTGGAAGTCGCACTTTGGAACTTTGAAATTTGAGCTTTGCTATTTCAATTTGGAAAGTATGAGTTTAAAATTTAGAGACAGAAATGTGAATATGGCATATTGACACCTTGAGAATCTAGAATTTGGAACTCAGCATTTGAAAGTTTGATAATTAAAATTTGGAATTAGAAGTTGTTAAATAGAATGTGGGTATTTTAAACAAAAACGTGGTACCTAAGCTTTTCAAAATATAATGTTATCTTTGAATCTGAAACATTGGAGTTTAAATTTTAGAACGTAGAATCTGGAAGATTAATCATTAGATTTTGAAATCTAGTATGCTGAGTTTTGAAACTTAGCAACTGAAACCAATTTAGAAGTGAGGAATGCAAATTTATGAATACCTCTTGCTACAGGGGAGTGGTGAACTCTACAGTAGTTGGCCATTCAAAGAAAATACAAGCTTACCATCACAACTAAGCAGATTGTATAAACACAAAATTACCACAGCAGGTATTTGCAGGACACCAGCTGATTTTAAAATAATGAAGGCTACTTGAAGAATATTTAAAAAAAATGTATTAAAATCATAAAATGTACGAGTTAATCATTTTCATTCTTGTAGGAACTTCTTCAGAACTCCATACTACATTCTGCATCTGTTATTAAATGTCCTGCAGCTACCTGCCATGGTAGTTTTATGTTTAAGCAGATTGTATGCCCATACCAGGAATGTGTACAAGTTTTGATCACAAGGCCTCCAACATTGGACCTAGTCAGATTGCAACCCCTCACACCAAATGAGGTGATTCCTTCTTTAATTTGTTTGCTGTCATAAGTTGACACCACTCTTGCTGGATAGTATGAAATTGCTACTTCCCTTGATATATTATCTAGGACAACATTGCATGCTGTAGTATAATATTTTAAGGTATGTTTCTTCTGCAAATATTATTTTTATCTGATTTAGTATTTAAGGATTTAGTATAACCAGTACAGCATGCAAGTCTCCTTCTTGGATGGGGGTTTATTCTTTGTGTTAACTTTGCCCCTCTTGCACCACTGTTGTAATGCATAAAAACCCTAAAAGTAATTTAACCCTATCATGCCATTAATTATAACCATACACCTTACCTTAGAGGAAAAAAAAAACTTTCATTAAATTTGCATAAGACAACTGAGACAAACACTACATACAAATACATAAACACAGAGCACTAAATCTCTTCCCCTTACCTAACCATAGCTCTAACCCTAACCTGCAAACACACACACACACACACACACACACACACACACACACACACACACACACATACATACGTGCACACAAAATCTATTCCCTTACTTAGCTTTTAGTCTAACCTTAACCTACAAACACATGCATACTTGTGCCCGACACTAATACAAACCTACGCATCTCTTTTAGACATTTGGTAAAACAGATGTTCAGTGAAACTATTATTTGGAAAATTATCCCAGTTATACACTTTGAGAGCAAATGAATGTTTTAAAAAGTGCATGATGCCTGTTTGTATGAGTGTAAGTGCGTGTGTAGAGTTCTAGAAAAAGTTAACTCCACTAAATATTTAAATATTTCTCCCTCAACACTGAATAAACAGAAAGCTGTTCAAAATCTTTGAAATGTTTTAAAGTACTTAGTATTAACAGCATTGCTATATTCCAATGAGGTATCAAAGGGCAAAAACTAATCTTCAATACCATTTCTCTACATTCAGGTTCATTCCTCAGATGTCTTATTTTAATCTAAAATATGTAATAAAGTAAAGAAGTACAATAGTTTCATTAGATAACAAAATGTTGAATAATGAAATATTTAGAAATGCACATTGCTAATTGTAAAATGTGCATTGATTAACTGAATAATTTATATCTGAGATTATGTTTGCAATGCAGTTGTGAGGGATGTTTTTTTTCAGAAGATAAAATGTTTCCACTGAAATTTCAAAGTATCTTTATTGTACAGAGGTTAATAAGTATCCTAATGTGTTGTCTAGGGCTCATTTTGTAGTACTGTTAAACTATGAATTATGGATTGCAATAAAGCAGGAAAAGTAAAACTATTACTACAATTAATGTGTGGTGTGTGTGTGTGTGTGTGTGTGTGTGTGTGTACACACACACACACACACACACACACACACACACACATATATATATATATATATATATATATATATATATATATATATATATATATATATATATATATGTATACACACACACAAAGTCCTCCCCACTTTGTTCAAAGTGCTTCACTTACATTCTAAGCTACTTTAGCAATCACGCTGAAAGTGCCAACCTATGCTGTATTACTGCCACCTTATGTCACTCAGCTCATTTTCACACCCACTGTTAACTGAGGCCAATATATATTGTTTTTGATAGTGGTTATACAACCTTTAGTTATAGATTCATATCAGTGGTGATCTTCTTAATCCATCAAACACACTAGGAACACAGAAAAAAAAGTTAAATTGGAATGGTCTATTTTGGTGCTTGGTGTTGTATCCCAAATGGACAACCCCTACTTTAAGTTGAAAACATTCCCTTCTGCAGTGTGGTGCTCCTTATATAATGAGCAGGAGCAAGTCAGGTTTATTCTACTGCACTCCACATGGTTGGAAATGGAAGCAATGGAAATAAATGAAAAGGGAAAGCAAACAGAAGGTAGAACAGAATGTAAGCATTTAGGGAATGAGAAGGATGGAGGTGGGGGGAAGGTAGGGTAACATTTTGTTGGGGGACATATGTGCTCATTTTAATGAATAAAGAAGAGAAGGAGTTGGGGAAAGAAATATGGGATACAAGGGGAAGGTAAAATTGTTAGGTTACGTAGGAGGATAAGACAGACATTAATATTATAGAGCTTTGTAACACAAAGAGGAAGTGTTAACACAATGATAAAGAAAACAGCACACAAAAAGTGGGAAGGCAATGAGGAGGGGATAATTGAAAAAAAGGGTGAGCTTTGGCACAAAATGGAGGAGAACACCAGGATGTGGAATAGGATGGGATGTTCACAGATACAGTGTACACTAGATGAGGCCTAATGACAGATTACTCACCACCCTGTGTACTATTACCACTTGGCTTGTATCAGATGGGGTAGACAATGCTAGACAATGCTAGACAGGGATGTGATTCAATAGTCAAGGGATGAGTTTCTACATCTGACCAAGCTGGGCATCCAACCTCTTTATGATAATCTACCCCACAATATCTGCCAGCTGACAGTGGATACAAGGGTGTCACCTTCAGTAGCACTCCCAGCATCTGGTGCAGAGCTACCTTATGCAAGTGCTTCTGTTGGTAGTTGTGGTGGTGATGCCACTGCTGCTACCTGTTGGGGCCAATATGGCTTGTCAGAGGGATAGGTGCAGGTTGTAACTGTGAAAAAATGGAGAGAAGCAAAATAATAAACAAAACCAATGTATATCATAGAAAGAATAATAACAAAAAAGGTAGGAGGAGAGATATCTATAAATGTAATGAAAAACTGATCCTGACATATCTTTTGACTTTAATATACTTAAACTTAACATACATGAAACACCAAAACACACTTGTGAATTTAGCAAGGTGCTGGCACACACAACAGAGAGGGAGACCTGAACCAACAGCCATCATCACCTGCATTCTGCAAGAAAAAGGATTAACATTAACATTGGACTAACTAACATTTATCTCTAGTCTGAGATGAAGTATTGATGTCTGAAACAAATGTATAAATACAAAGAAACATTACTTCTCAGACATAACATTTCTCTCACAGGTTATAAACAATAGGAACAATTATATTAACAGAGATGACCACACACTTAACAAATGTTTATAATACATATTTTTCCTGTGCTGATGTTACTGTTAGCATAATGAGATATGAAAACAAACAAGATTTCATGATAACAAAACTGGGGAGAGGAGGACTGAATCCACAGGCATACTAACAATGTGTGAGTGCAGTCTTAACATCTGAATCCACTTCTCCACTTACATGACAAAGTCCAAGCATAAGCACATTGATAATATTTAATGGTCATACTGCTACCTTCACCTATGACATTTATTGCAGAGCTGTAGCTAGCAGTGGTATATGAAAAGTAAACATTTTGGTAACGAATCACTACTACCATTAAAATTAAAAGCAAGATAGGCTGAAGCAAGTATACTTATGCTGGTGCTCTTTTAGGCAATCCGGTTTTCTCCTGTGCAGCTGCATAGTCACTTCAGTTACTTCTGGAGCTACAGGATAAAAAGAGCATTGAGCAATATTTGTGGGAGGCATGTGGTACCAGTGTCAATGAATAACTATCATAAGCTTTATTTACAGCACATGCATGCTGCTTAACTTCATCCTCCCATTTACCAGTGAGGTCAGGAGTGCAGCATCACATGTCACTGCACTGTAATGGTGGCAGTAGATTCGGCCTTGTGTGGATGCCAGTGGCACAGGAGATAGCTTGAAATAAAATATTCCAGACTTCATTCTTATACTGAGGCCTATTATAATCCTTCTGCATGAGGCACTGGCTGTAATCCTTGTAGAGGAGGTAGAGATATATTTTGACTCATTCAAAAATGACCTCTTTACTCTAAAAGTAACACTACCCACTCCTTCTTCAGACTTGATTTCTCACAATTCTTGATGAATCTCAGTAAAAATAGCAGAAACATAGTGCCATATCTAGTCTCACATGACTCATCTGCTGCACAATGAGGAGTATCAATGGGCACCTCCTTTGTGTAATGTATGGCAAACTCAGAAAATATAAGGTACTGTATTATTATGGGTCACATGGGCACTTTAAGGAATGAAACATGGCAGTCTTCTATACATGTGCATGCTGTTATTAAATCAAGCACTCATTTGACTTCTTATACTGATGGTTAAATGCAAAATTATAGTTTCCTTCTGAAATCATGGTCTGGACCATAAATGGGAGTGCTGACTGCAAAAACTCAGACATGTGTAAGGTATCAGCAAGACTTCAGTTGGATGGTTATTAGATGCGCTCATCACACAAATTGAGTAATTCAGAAAAAGTAATGATATGAGTCCTAATTACCATAATCACCATGCCCATAAAGATGAATCTGCACTATGTTTATGAGGCAGTAGGCAGGCAGACTCATCTTTTCTAGAAGAAACCTGGATAGATCATAGTCTGAGACCTGCAAAAGGGGAATTTAAAAACAGGACATTACTTCAGCAAGAAAATTCTTTGATGTACAGGTTCCATTTATTTGTAATATGGATGCCATTAAATGTTATTCAGTCTATTGATAATAAGAAGCATGCTGTAGGTCTAAATGTGTTGTGAAAGGGTGTATTGAGAAGGGGATTGTAAAGGTACAGCAGCTGCTAGGCTGCACCAGTATTAATTGGGTCTATACTACATGATCGAAGTTTCAAAACTTCGAATCTGATATGGTTGATACCATATAATCAAAGTTTTGAAACATCGAAAATGTAATAAAACACAACAACCTACAAAAACAAACCATTTGGGTGCTCTAAGCAGGGGGGGCAAGCCCCCCTGCACCCCCACATCCCCCGGTACTTAAATATACCAACTCCAAAATCAGACTACAGTGCAGAAAAGGGAAATCTTCCCTTTCTGCGCTGTATAGAGATCTCCATTAAAAGATTTGAAGTTTCAAGACTTCGATCATATGGTATCGACCATATCAGATTCGAAGTTTTGAAACTTCGATCTTCTGATATAGAAACTAAACGATGTCACAAACCAATAAAATAAATGAGCAGTTCAATAACAATCCAACGAACACGGCAGATAATCCAAAATTTTATTACAAATAAAATTGTAATAAAATTTTGGATTATCTGCCGTGTTCGTTGGATTGTTATTGAACTACTCATTTATTTTATTGATCTTCTGATATAGACCCGTATTAATCTTAATAGGGGACACACCCATAAGCATATACTGAGAGCACTGTTCAATCCATTTTACTGTTGTATACACTGCACAGTTACAGAATCAGTTGTATATACTGTACAGTTACAGAATCAGACATGTCTCCTTGGTTAGTTTCAATTCCATGTAATTGTTTTGTGGAGTATGTGTGTTCAGTAAACCTAGGTTCCTTACATTACATAAAGAATGTGAATACTGATATTTAACTGTCAAGCACATACAAAGAATGTCATAAAGCCAATATGAAGCTAGTGATTTTAGGATTTGTAAGGGCTATGCAGGAACAAGGCTGTTAAGTCAACTGTTTTCCATGCTAACAGAGTAATGCCTAGAAACATGTTAAGCAGAAACACACTGCTGTATCTGTTTGGACATCATTCACTTATAAGCTAGAATTCTCAGATTCAGAGAATGAGAACTCCAGCCCTTCATTTTCATGGACAATGGCTCTTTGCCCTGCCAACCAGCTCAACTATGACCATGTCTGGGAAGATATTCTAACCAATTTTAATACAGTTGGTGACCAGGACTGTCATACTTTTTTCAAAGATTGTTATTTGTATAATGTTGGTTTAGATCTAAATCCTGTTTGTTTAATATACCATGTAATTCAAGTTTTGCAGCTTTTGAAAAAATAATTTATAATAATTAAAAAAAAAATACATTTTAATAGCCTTATGCACATAGCTATAAATAATAATTTGACCAAGCAGCAAAGACAGTCATTGAAATCATTATGAAGTAATTTAAATTTAGATATTAAAAAGGCTGACAAAAGAGGAGCAATAGTGGTTTGCGATTTTGGGACATATGATAATGAAGCTTATGCCCAATTACCGAATGCTAAATGTTATCAATAAAATGGTTTTAGATCCCACTTTAATATTTAAAAAATAAATTGACAATCTTTAAAGTAGGCAATAGAAGTTACTAAAATGGTTGCTTCTCATCAAATTGTTTCTGACCCTAAACTGCAATATTTCTATATATTACCTCAGATGTATACAAATTCTACTGATCCACCGGGAAGATGTATTGTTTTGGGTAAGAGTTCTTTACCAGAACCCCTAGTAGCCTTTTTGACTAAATATTTAAAACCTTTACTTTTTTTAGTGAGATCATGCTTACAAGATAGAACAGCATTCTTTCAGATTTTGGAAGATTGTCAAATGAAACAAAATTGGTTAGTGGTGATTATGGAGCATTTCTCCCCGGGCCTGCACTGAAAATGGACTCTGTCCCAGTCAGACTTTCCTGGTAAACAAATGTTAAATAAATAAATAAATTATGGATGTCTAGTCCCTATATACCAATATACTTCACTGGGCTGGTTTGTTAGCAGTTGAATATTGGTTAAATAAGTCCAAAGTGTATCTCCCTGGTTTCAACACATTTCTAATATGTTTGACTGAACATATTTTAAGTAAAAATGTTTTCTATTACAAATTGGTTGCTTTTTTCAAGTCAAAACTACTGCCATGGGGGCTTCTTTTGCCCCATTTATGCTGACAGTTTCAGGGATTATGCAGAGGATATGATGCTTGACATAATATTTTTTATATGCATTGGACATTTGGCATAGATTTCTTAATGACTGTTGGCTTATACGGGCATGGGATTTGGTACAGATGAAGGAGTTTACTGAATATCTTAATGATAAAGGGGTCTTAAACTTAGTGCATAATTTTGTAAAACTTCTCTTCCTTTTTTGGATGTTTATTTACATAGAAAGATTGATGGCAATATCAGTACATCCTTGTACTGAAAATGATTTCAAAAGAATTCATTAGTACAATCTGATAGTTGTCACCCTAAATAAATTATAAATAATACACCAAAGTCCCATTCTTTTAGAATCAGGTGCATATACTCTAAACAACAGGATTTTGAGAGCCAGGTGATTGATCAGACAAAGATTTTTAAACAGAGGTTATGATCAGGGATTAATTTATAAAGTGTGATTCTATTTATAATGTTGATAGAGTTCATCTTTTAACATATAACATATAATATTGCTTTTAATATTTTGTCCCTGGTTGCAACACATGCTTATAATTCCAGTTAATTCACCCATATTATTAATAAGAATTGGAAGGTCTTGATGAATGAACAGGAGGTAGCTTCTATACTGCCTAATGAATGTAAGTATAGTTATGGAAGGGGATGCACTTTAAAACAAGTTCTTAATAATTCTTCCATAAATAAATTAGGGACTATCCCTTCTCAGCAAAGCAAAATAGATGGATAGAATCTTCTGGAATGTAGCCCTTGTGGTCATTGTTCTGTTTGTTATGCAGTTCTGAAAACAATGACCTTTCTTCTGCTAATATAAGCAATATTTTTCAAAGTAAAGACTTAATTACCTGTAACACTGAATGATTTATTTATTTGGTTAAATGTACCTATTCAGCCTTCTATGTCGGCCAAATATTGTGATCTTTTAAACTACATAACAGAGAACATCTACATGACATTATATGCCGAAAGCCAGTATTGCACTATTTAAACACATGCTCAAACATCTTACAGCTAAATTCTATTTTACCGGCATTGAAAGACCTGTATATAAAATACCCAATAAAATTTGATGTCATGAGATTTTAACTAAAAAGTAAAGAAATAGGTGAAAATGATGGGAACATTATTCCATCATGTGTTGAACAAATATTGGTCATTATCCATTTTAGTTCTGGATATTTATTTGGTATACAATGCACATTAAATTATTCTATGGTGCATTTTAAGAATTTTTTATTATTACTTTGGGTTTTGGTCACTTTAAATAAGTTTTAATGAACATGTTCTATATTTTTAATGTCACTTTACGTCTTTTATATTTTTGTACTGAAGAAGAGTGATAGTGCTGAAAATGATCTATGGACCTTCTCAGTTATACATGTAATAAAACTTTGCTTTGGTGGGTGTTCTTGCTGGTGTTTTTTTCATGAGTTTGGCGTTTACTGTTCTATACTGTGCAGTTTCATTTCACTGGCTTCATACCTTGTGTTCCCTTTTGCATTTTGGCTCTGAAATTGTGCGCAACAGGGCCACTGATATTGTTGATGTGTCCAACAAATAACAGCACTCCTTGCATGGGAACACAGTACAACAGGTGAGGTACCATTAAGGTTACCAACTGTCATGGAGACAGAGGAGTTCCGGCCTGTCTCAAAGGGAGTGGCACCTTCAGAGATTCTCTCAATGCTGTGCTGGATGTTGGGAATGAGCTGGGCAGGACTCAGATACTATCCACTGCAGATACCTCAAGTATGAAGGCCTATTTCTGTGTATCAATGACTGTAAGTCCTCTATACCTTTTAGTCACTATCAAACTTATCAAATATATCTGAGTTATGTCATTAAGGTACATCAGGATTTCAACATTCACAGCCATCTACACAAGGTATACACATGTTTATATTTGCATGTATATCTCTAGTACTGGATAATATTTACACTGAATATGATTTGGTGTATTGTTCTCTGTGGCAATATGGCTGTGGAAGACCAGGAACCCAGTCCAATAGTGCTAGACCTTCCACTGTGACATCTGCTGTGATGGGATCTGTCCTAAGAGAGGTTGTCTCCATTACCACAGTCATCATTATAGTGGCCAGTGTCTTAGCAAGCATCACTCAGTGTCATGCAGGTCACCATTATCTAGTCAAGGCATGATACATCCACTGCAACAACCGATAGCACCAGTCCTCATGGGCCACTATGTGCACAGGATACTGAATCATCTTCCATGCTTTTACTCACAGTCTTGCAAATACTGTTGGGGCTATGTCCATACAGATGCACATTCAGACCACCACAGCCCCCAATACATCATACACCTACATACCTGAATTTCTCAGCAAATGTTACACTAAAGGCCTCTATCTCCCCAAGAAAAACACAGTTTACATTTATAATCCTCAAAACTCACATGTCCACACTTTCCTGTGAAAAGCATGCACTCATTTGCTCCTTTTTGCACCTGTGCAAGTAATAATAATGGTGCTCTGCCTCTTGTACATTGCTACTTGGGTTGTTTATATGTGACGCTCAGCATGGCCAGCCTAAGCATGGGTAAGCAATGTCTGTTGCTGGGTTTTACATGATTCATTTTAACTGTAGTATATCGGATTTATTCTTGTGCACCATTGTTTAAAGCTGTCTCTTTGTTAGTGCCACACCAAACCGTACCCACCAACATCTGTCATATTCAACCCCTGCTGCTGGTGCCTACACTGATTATTTGTCTGATTCAGCCTCTGCTGCCTGTTGTGTTGTAATATGCTGCCTTATGAGAGGCCTCCTCCTACAACTGCATTCTTAGTGTGATAGTGTTTAACACACGGCACAGACAGACACTATTTTTGCCCTTGTGACATGGCCATACTGCAGGGCACCACTGGATAAAACAAGACAACATGCCTTTAGCAGCCCAAACACATGCTC
>NC_056735.1:504502426-504587426 GCF_019279795.1 Protopterus annectens | reverse complement strand
TTAATGAATCCCAGGAAACGTTGGGGAAGTGTTTTGGTACATGAGTAGTTTTCCCAGTTAATGGAGGGGTAGTTGAAATTGCCCAGTATGAGTGTGTTAGGTCGGCCTTAATATTCTACAGGGTGCTTAGGAACATGGAGTGTGAGTCTTGGGACATGGTTGGGGTCATATAGCAGGCTACGACCTGAATCGCTGTCTTACCCAATGTTAGCTGCACCTGAAGTATCTCAGATGCGTTATATTGGGCTACCAGTCTGGAGGTGTGCGCATCCTTTATGAATATGGAAACACTACTGCCTTTGGAGCTTCAGTCCAAGTTCTGGGGCCAAAAGGTGTGGAATGAATTATAGCCTGTTAGTGCAGGGGTACTTTCTGCTGCCTTGAACCAGGTATCAGTTACGGCACAAATGTCGATGTTCTCCATTTTAAGGAGTACTTTGAGTGAGTACATTTTGAGATTTAGACTTCTAGAGTTTAGCAGCATACCCTCATATTGCATTTGTTTGTAGCTGATATGGTGGTAATTTGGTCTTTTGAACACTGCCTAAAAAAGGCACTATGGGGGTGGCAAGTGCCTTGGCCAGTATCCACAAGCCCAGGGGTGACACCTGCAGGCCATCTCTGGAAAAGCATTGAGGTCTGTCAATCATGTCATCCCAGGCAGACAGATGCTGGATCCCCTTAGAATGACACCAGAAACAGCCAGTTGTTGAAGTCAATCATTTTCTGCTTGTGGTACCATTCTGGGTGATGGTAGGATGCTACTCAAGGCTAGGGTCATACCCGCCTGCCTACATAATCCAAGAGCTCCTCTGTGTCTCTTTTCATGTAGTCCAGGGAGGTATGGCTCAGGTCATTTACACCCACATGTACGATGACAGACTCATATTCCTACCTGTTGTTGAGGGACCTGAGTGCGTGCATTATGTGGCGGATCCTAGCGCCTGACAATCAGCTGACTGTTACTTTCTCATTATTCAACTTAGTGAGTAGGACATCAGTGTGCCTCACTATAGAGTCATCTATGACTAGTGCGTTGGGCATGCTGTTTTGCCTTAGGGGCTTTGGTTGAGTGGCACACTGTTTAGGAGAGTTATGTGTCTCGTGATTAGTGTTGTGTTGTGGTGGTCAAGTGCATTTCCACCTTGGTGGTCTCTGCTGTTTTGGTAGATTTTTATTGAGAGCCTTAGTGAAGGTGGGTGTGAGGTTTGTGTTTTTATGTGAAGGCAGTGCTGATGTGTGTTCTGGAGGGCTATATGTTCCATGTGGTGTGGTGTAAGTGCTGACCTTCTCTGCTTGACCAGCTATTTAGTTCTTGGCTGGAGAGTGCGTGGCTTCCAGTCTGGATATATAAGTGCATCTCTCGCAATTCTGAGTGTAGGGAGGTAAGAGGAGAGGGTTGTCAGTGTACATGAGGCAGTTGCTACATTGCCTCAGGATGCCCAAGTTCACCAGGTTTACAGACATCATGGACTTAATTTGGTTTGTTTCATCATTTACAGTCAGTTTTATTCATGAGCAACAGTCCTGCACATCACTGACATCAGTTACATAATTTATAAACAATTTCAATTCAAAATAACAGCTATATGTGTGGTATGTGAATATTTTTTTGAAGATAAAGAGTTAGAACAGCCCAGAAAAGGGAAGGAGGTAAGAGACACAATGAAGGTAAAGGAGATGAGATAGAGGAGGAGTAGCACATCATTAACACTTACCAATCAGGTGTTGCTGCTGTTGGAGATGAGATAGAGGAGGAGTAGTAGCACATCATTAACACTTACCTATCAGATGTTGCTGCTGTTGGAGATGAGCTAGAGGAGGAGTAGGGCATCATTAACACTTACCTATCAGGTGTTGCTGCTGTTAGAGATGAGCTAGAGGAGGAGTAGCACATCATTAACACTTACCTATCAGATGTTGCTGCTGTTGGAGATGAGCTAGAGGAGGAGTAGCACATCATTAACACTTACCTATCAGGTGTTGCTGCTGTTGGAGATGAGATAGAGGAGGAGTAGCACATCATTAACACGTACCTATCAGGTGTTGCTGCTGTTGGAGATGAGATAGAGGAGGAGTAGCACATCATTAACACGTACCTATCATGTGTTGCTGCTGTTGGAGATGAGATAGAGGAGGCGTAGCGCATCATTAACACGTACCTATCAGGTGTTGCTGCTGTTGGAGATGAGATAGAGGAGGAGTAGCACATCATTAACATGTACCTATCAGGTGTTGCTGCTGTTGGAGATGAGATAGAGGAGGAGTAGCGCATCATTAACACTTACCTATCAGGTGTTGCTGCTGTTGGAGATGAGATAGAGGAGGAGTAGCGCATCATTAACACTTACCTATCAGGTGTTGCTGCTGTTGGAGATGAGATAGAGGAGGAGTAGCACATCATTAACATGTACCTATCAGGTGTTGCTGCTGTTGGAGATGAGATAGAGGAGGAGTAGCGCATCATTAACACTTACCTATCAGGTGTTGCTGCTGTTGGAGATGAGATAGAGGAGGAGTAGCACATCATTAACACTTACCTATCAGGTGTTGCTGCTGTTGGAGATGAGATAGAGGAGGAGTAGCACATCATTAACACGTACCAATCAGGTGTTGCTGCTGTTGGAGATGAGATAGAGGAGGAGTAGCACATCATTAACACGTACCAATCAGGTGTTGCTGCTGTTGGAGATGAGATAGAGGAGGAGTAGCACATCATTAACATGTACCAATCAGGTGTTGCTGCTGTTGGAGATGAGATAGAGGAGGAGTAGTGCATCATTAACACTTACCTATCAGGTGTTGCTGCTGTTGGAGATGAGATAGAGGAGGAGTAGCGCATCATTAAAACGTACCTATCAGGTGTTGCTGCTGTTGGAGATGAGATAGAGGAGGAGTAGCGCATCATTAACACTTACCTATCAGGTGTTGCTGCTGTTGGAGATGAGATAGAGGAGGAGTAGTGCATCATTAACACTTACCTATCAGGTGTTGCTGCTGTTGGAGATGAGATAGAGGAGGAGTAGCGCATCATTAACACGTACCTATCAGGTGTTGCTGCTGTTGGAGATGAGATAGAGGAGGAGTAGTGCATCATTAACACTTACCAACCAGGTGTTGCTGCTGTTGGAGATGAGATAGAGGAGGAGTAGCGCATCATTAACACTTACCTATCAGGTGTTGCTGCTGTTGGAGATGAGATAGAGGAGGAGTAGCACATCATTAACACTTACCTATCATGTGTTGCTGCTGTTGGAGATGAGATAGAGGAGGAGTAGCACATCATTAACACTTACCTATCAGGTGTTGCTGCTGTTGGCATTTATAATCTTTCAGTTAGTGGATGGTAATTATTTGGAATGGAATGGTATTGTGTGAATTCTGGGAGTTTCTTGGGAGTATTGTGCATTATTGCTAAGTTTAGTTACAGAGAGAAATAATTTGGCAGTAGTCCACAGACCATGGACATGCTGGAGGGATAAATTCCTGTCCCAGAGACTTCCTATACTCTAGAACAAGCTACCCATCTATGTCAAGCAAAGTTCCTCATTAGCACTCTTCAAGAAAAATCTTGATGAGTGGATGAGAAATAGGAAATACACCCTGGGGATCACTTCTGTGGCTCTGCTCGACAGGGGTGCAGGAAATTAACTTTCTTGACTGGCATAAGCCAGGGAACCTTGTTGGCTAGGCTTACTTAGGCCCTTGGGCCTATAGCCTAGTACCTAACTATGAACTTATGAACCTACAGAAGTTTATTAGCAGTGTAAGGTTGAATGATGGACAGAAAAGCTGGCCATTTTTCAGGGTTCAGCAGTAGTTTAAAGGTTGTAATTAACTGTGAGTATAACAAATAATTATTTAATTTGAGCCAGTTTAGTTGTTTTAGAGAGAGGTAGTGATATCATCTATATTGTTGGTTGGTTGCAAATCTGGCTAATTTATTGTAGTATTGTTCTGGTTTTGCTAATAGAAAGAAGTTGCAATTGGTTAGGCTGGGAGAGACATATAATAGGATGGGGGAGAAAAGAAGTAGATATGTTTTGTCTAGAAGAGTCAATAAAGAAGTTTGTTACTCTATATAAGCACCCTAGCTATTGGTGTGTCTTCACTATGGCTTGCTGAAAGTAGAGATACAATTTCAGGTGGTCATCTATAATCACACCTAGTAGTCTGGTGAGGGATATCACTTCTACATTGGTCTTGTTGGATGACAGTATATTAAAGGAAGTTTGGGGGAAGAGAGTGAGTTGGGGGTGAATAGTAGTTGTCATGTGTTTTATGTATTCAGTAACAGCTGTGAGTTGTCAAGCTAAGGGTCTATGGAGCAAAATAATTTCTGGGTGAGTGCTTGAAGCATGAGTAGAGTGTCCTTTATTCTGCTGAAATGTTTGGCCATATCTTTATACTTTATTTATTTATTGGCATCTGCATACTCCTTCTGGAGGAAGGAGGAATGCATTGCAGTTTTCAAACAGCCATGTAAGTGTTAAAGGCTTAGCAATGCACTCTGATGATTGTAGCACTCAAAGCATGTAAGTGTCAGCAGGCAAGAACATGGTGGCATAGGGTGGAAATGCAGTGATATGCAAGTTTATACCAGCCACCATAAATGGGGTTAGGGCTTAGTGAAAGCAGCTACATTGCTAGCATGACATCAAAGGCACAGATCACTTCCCTTACTTGGGATAGCACCAACAACCATCCTGGACATGGGCATTCATTAATAAATACAGTCCTGGGTGTTGACTAGAGTATCTATGGTATTATATTGGGATGAAACGGCTAGGCTTGAAATGACCTCCACATTGATAGCCTATTAACTTTCCATGATCCTGTGATCCTATGATCCTGGAGGCAGTGGCCTATATGAAGGCACCACTATAAAGTAATATACTGACTCAGGGACACATTGGATAGGCTTTTTGGTTTGAAGGCATGGAGGCAAAATAATATAAATAAAATAAAATGCAGAAACTAATAAAATAAAGAATTTCTCATGAGGTCTTCCAGCTCTAAGTATTAATTCATTTGAATAAAAAAAGTTGAAGCCAATAACGAACTCTTTTTTAATTATGTCACATGATTACAAGACAGCAGTTAAGGATCTTCTTCATAAGCCTGAAATTAAGACATATTTTTCACTTTCCAAGACTCTTGTCTCAGTGAGGAAAACATTAGCAGTAAGGTGAGTAGGACCATCCTCAATCCTCATTAACCGCCACCAGCTCATCCAGTGAGTCACCCTGGCATTGCTAAGGAAGGTAATAGATACAGTTTCTGTAGCATGTCCTGTGCCTATCATGGGGCAGCCTATAAGGAGAAAATCTTAAAAGTGTGTTCAGACCATTTAAATCGGCTTATGTGTAAGAAGAGGAATAGTGGTGTTTCTCCATATGCCTTTTTGGCACTGAGATGGATTACAAAACCCTAGAAATGAAACCTAATTTCTGCTATTTGTGCCTGAGATCTCATCTTCCAGTCAACAGCCAAAGCTTATGACCATAAATGTGAATGGAGATATAGACTGTCTTCTATGATGAGAGCTTTGTCCTATGACTCATCTCTTGATTCCCCAACACAATTCAATACAGTGGCTTTAACAGTACTATGGTTGTAATAATCAAAGTACCAAAGTTGTGATCAGTTTTAACAATGCCATAGTATAGGTTTATAAGTAATTTCTATCTGCACTTTTGGGCCATTTTAAGCCTAACCATTTTCCATTTTGTGCTGAAAATAATCTATCACATTTGGTTATAGATTGGCCTTAACTATTCTAACCCATTGTTGATAATTATATAATGCTCCTCAAAGTGATTTCATGTAGGACGTTATTTAGGCCTTGTATCCTTTTAGTAAGGTAACTGTGCATGTTACAGTTGTTGCATGCTTCTGGACACAAGCATGCCAAACAGGGCATTATTTTCACTGAATGACCTAATGTGGGCTGAGTAAAGAGGGACAGTGACATCCCTAGATCTAGACGCAATCCCTTTGTTTATAAGCTGTACGTTATAGAAGGACTTTCTTAGATCAATAGACACATGTAAGTCAAAAGTTAGTTCACTTTCTAGATAAGTTCCTGAATCCCAAACAACTGGGTCAACTCCTAAAAGTTCATTGTCGATGTGGTGGTTCCTTGTGGTAGATGACTTCCCAAAGGATACAATAATGCATTTTTTGGCATTTGCTTTCAGTTCATGATTTTGGTATCAGTTATTTATTTGAGATAACCCTTACTCCAGAATGGCTAAGTCACTGGGGATTCTGTGACACCTCCTAGCTTGCAGTCATCTGCAAACTTAGTAAGCCAACGTTATTTGTTATTGACTTTTCCTTCAGTAAAGTAGAAGCCAAACAAGAGAGGTCCAAGCACAGTACCCTTGAGGGCTCCACAGGTGACTGGTCTCTTTGTGGAGGCAACTTCCCCTATTTTGATTATCTGAATCCAATCTGAGAGCCATCTGACAATCAAGTGGGTGGCATTGGAGTTTAATCCCAGTTTATTTAGCTTTTTTACTATATCTGCATGGGGAATTGTGTCAAATGCTTTGACTAGGTTGAGGTATGTGGTAGGAACCATTTTGTCTTCATCCATTGCTTTGGTGACCATTTAAAAAAATCGAGCAGGTTAACTAAACATGACTTGCCTTTAAAAATCCAAACTGAGATAGCTCCAGTGTTTGGTGGTTCTCTATGTCCCAATTGATTAATTCCATGATAGGTCTTACCATGGTTTTGTATATTAGGCTGGTTAGACTTATGGCTCTGTAATTTCTTGGGTCTGTGGAAGTTCCTCCCTTATGCAGGATAATGAGTGTAGCTGGTCTCTATTCACTTCGAACAAAATCTGTATGGAGGTTGAGACTGAACAGTGTTGTTAGGGAGGTGGCTAAATCATGTTTCATGCTATTTAAGATGCATCCAGATTGTTCAATTGAGATATTTGCTGTCCCATCAACAAAGAACAATTCATTGTGACAGAATACAGGTGTTTTGTGTGTGTGTGTGTGTGTGTGTGTGTGTGTGTGTGTGTGTGTGTGTGTGTGTGTGTGTGTGTGTGTGTGTGTGTTCATACGTGTGCATGTCTCTGAATGTATGGGATTATATGTATGTGTACATTGGTGTGTGTATGTGTTTGTGCATGTGTGAATGTTTTGTGTGTCTGTGAAAGACAGTGTGCATGTGTGTGTACGTGTGTGTGTGTTTGTGAGTTCATGTATCAGAGTCTGAATGCGTGCATGTGCGAGTATAGTGGTGCTTTTGTAAATGTAATGTATGGGCCACTGGGGAGGATGCTTGTTCATTCAAGCCTAACAGTGGTAGTGTAGGTTAAATAATAAAAACTCCACCAAATCCACACACAAAAAAAAACAGTAGATAAAAAGTCAAATGTGAAACTAGAGTCAAATCATTGACTACCACACAAAGTGATTAATTAAGCGCTTTCATTCATTTTATTCCAATGAACTTCTTCAGAACCTTTAGGTAGTAGAGGTTATTGTGCAATTCAGAAACATACTAATGATCTGCTGGAGAGGTCTTGCTCGTTGAAGTCATATATTTTTATAAGTCACTTTTTCTCACCATTGTACTAATTGACCAACTTAAGTGGTGAGCCCTTTTCAGAATCATAGGAATTGTATTTGTTAAAAATGAAAAAAATTCTCAGTAATAGAATGGATGGCAAAAAGTGTATAAAAAATGGGGCACCTGTGCCAAAAAAAAGATATGCAGCAATGCAATAAAGGAGCACTGTACTTAATCATTAACAAAGTATATGAGGGACATGGGAATCTCAGATTTCACCTGGCTTTTGTCTTAAAATAAGAGGACACAATATGAATATACAGCAAGGAAAGTTCACTAGAAATCATAAAGAAGTATTTATTTAAAGGAAGGTGGTAGATGATTGATACATGAATCTTAAAGTAAGGTAAAGGATACTGGCAGCTGGCAAAGATGATTAAAGTTCTGAGCTGTTAACAGGCTACTTCCTGCCCTACAGTACGTGAATCCTTTAGCATTCATTTGCCTTGGGAGTGATCTTGAGCAAGTCACTTGACCAGACAACTCTTTTGGGCGATTACAAATTTGGGCTAGGATCATTAATGGTCTCCTGGACTGTATGCCAAGTAATTACCTATGAACTTAATCAGTCACAGAATAAAGAATAGATGGTATTTTCATAACGTTATTACACATGAAATAAGGAAAGCTTCTCACAAAGTATGTTAAATGGGTAGTAGAAGAGAAAAATGAAGCTAGATGGAGCAATCATCTGTCACCTACAGTCATAACCTATAAGCCCTGAGTTATGTTTTGGCAGTTAAAGCAATTTCGGACTACTAGAGAAATAATGTATGGAACAGAGAACACACAAAACCCAGTGTGCATGCATGTGTTTATAAATGGGTAAGGGTGTGTTAAATGTATATATCTACACATACACACAGACATATATATCGAGAGAGAGAGAGACAGAAAGAGAGAGAGAGAGATTTCAAGTGTCACAAACTCCAAATGGTGCAAACTACTACAAAAATCTACATAATAAAACACTCTGCCTGGTTTCTTTCAGTTATTTTAGGAAAGTAAAGGAAACCATTGATTGGCTTGACAATCCATAAAATATTTCAGCAAATGTCTTTAGATATTCTTCAGTACTAACAAGTGATTGATATTAATAGTAATTTTATGTCTATACCACACACACACACACACACACACACACACACACACACACACACACACACACACACACACCTCTGCTAAATGTCAATAAGTCACAAATAGTATGTTCTGCAGTTTTGCAACATAGTTAACTTGAGGAAAATGTGTTTAGCTATTCAAAATGTAATATTAGATCATTCTTTTGGGATGTTTTCTAAAGCCATATGTCTGGTAAGCAACAGATGTTTTTAGCTAAAAAGTACTACCTCAGGATAAATATTTTACCCCCCACTTGGTAAAGGAGACCCTCAGTCAGTTTCTCAGGGGATTGCAGTGCTCATTATATGACAGAGAACACACATTAGAAAGAGCTCAAACTAAGTAATAAAATGGTAAAGATCTGTTGCTGTGCATTCAGTGCAGAATAGCAATTCCCATGATAGTATTTAATACCTTGTGAAGCATTACTACCAGCTGTACCCTAATACTCCATCAGTTTCATAATATTGCTGAGCAAGATGGATGGAAATGTGGGATGTGAAACAGAGAGGATTGCTTTTCATTGTGTATGTAATACTGTAAGAGAGAAGTTCAGACACTGAGAGAATGTCAGGCTTACATGTGGTGGTGGTGTGTGAAAGATTAAACACAAACAGTCATTTCATAGTTTCCAGATTTCTACACAGTGAATTAGGAAATGTTAACGACTAAAAGCCTGCACATTTCTTGACATATCTGCAAGACACAGTGCATTCATTGCATCCATAAAGTGTAAAGGCAATCCCTTTTGCATAGTGCATAAAGGCATAAATGATCCTCTGGAAATATATGAGATCAAAATCAGTTCAGATTTGTGCATTGTGTTTTGTGTATGTGTGTCTGTGTGTGTTTGTGTGTCAGTGTTTGCCTTGAGGTCCTACCTTTTCCTTTCATTAAAGTAGCAATGCTTTCATTTGTTGCCTGTTACAATTTTTCTTTTACTGCACTGCCCACTCTGTTATTTACTGCAAGTCATTTAAACATACGGTGTTACTTTTTCCTCCCAGAAAAGAGGCAACTGCTCCTAGTGGCCTTACTCACTTAACAGAAATGTAAGAAAAGCTGTCTTTCAAGTATTTATTTTATGAAGTATACAGAGATTAAAAAAATATATAATTTTCAACCTTCAGCTGAAGCAGTGCATTAGAAAGTAACAAATCCGTGCGGAACTATAAGTTAGAAAGGGTAGTTATTCAATTGATTTAACTTTTACTTTGCTCATCATAGAAATTGTCAGGATTATCATAGTATCATAGGAGTTTACTAGACTATTGACCCAGAGTTCATTCCAAGCCTAGCTGTTTCATCCCAATGTAATACAATAGATACTCTACTCAATACTCAGGATTGCATTTAGTAATGACTGCCCATGTCCTGGAGGGTTGTGGACACTGTCTCTGGTATAAATTTACTGTGCCCCACCGACTTATTAAGGTTCCTTTTGAACAGTGTCATAGAGGTGATCTGCTTCACATAAATTGGCAGCCTATTCCAAAGATGTGACAGTAGCTGGGAGACAAATCTGTCCCTCCAGCACATCCTAGTCAAGTCACAGGCCACATTTAGGTCCCTAGAATGGGTAGTTCTAGTCCCATTTGATTTACAGATGTGCAGAAAATTCTTTAGGTTTGGGTCGGGGACTGATCTGTAAGCCAGGCATGTCTCCACTAAGAAGTTTATACCATACTTTAAAGATGGCTAATATAGGATGAGCTCCCAAACAGAAGAAAAGTGTCTTATAGCAAACAAAACAGTTTGTTGGCAAAGGGGAGACACACAAACATACCACAGAAACATGTCTTGTTTTGTATTGAAATAAGTGCTACTGATACATTTGTTCTGCCAACTAGAGATACTGTGACTAAACAAAACATGGCCACTGAGTTTTCCCACACAGTCCAAGGAAGATAGTGTTGTGTCCTCCTGTCATAGTTCAACCATCGGCTGATTGCTGCACCTGTCCTCTGAATGTGTAACTTCATGGCCCCCAGTAATGTGGTTTACATCCCCAGTACAGGGCTGTAGGTGGATAGCCAAACCAACGATGCAAATTATTGTTTAGTGACATTCTCACACCAGATTCCCAGCACAGCATCATCTGCACTGCTCACAATACTTTTTTTTGTTACTTATAATATGTCTTGTACTTGCATGATAATGCTCAAGAAAGTGGATTTGCACTGGACAGTGTGAGGATGAGCATGCATTGCACTGCATGATGTAATTTTAAGGTGTGTGTGTGTGTTTCTGTATACATGTGTGCATAAATGCATGTTTATGTGTGTATGGAAATACAGTATATCTATGCATGTATGCAGCTGTGCATGTCTGAATTTCTTTCTGAAGGGTGATTATATCCATGAACTGCTGAAACAGCATAAAAGCTTAATGGTCTAAGACTGAGTCACTGACTACCTTTTGGTGGTGGTGTGTGGGAAACGTGAGGAAGGTATTCTTTATATTACACTATGTAGACAGTGCAATCACAGGCACTAGAATAAAGCCATTTCACAGTTTACACACACACACACACACACACACACACACACACACACACACACACACACACACACACACACATGCACATAGTCACAGAAGATCATTTACACAAATGAAGTCTTATCTATATCTATATCTATTTTTATATATGTGTGTGTGTGTGTGTGTGTGTGTGTGTGTGTGTGTGTGTGTGTGTGTGTGTGTGTGTGTGTGTGTGTGTGTGTGTGTGTGTGTGTGTGTGTATACATGTGTGCATAAATGCATGTTTTATGTGTGCATGTTAATACGGTATATCATTGCATGCATGCAGCTATGCATGTCTGAATGTCTTTCTGAAGGGTGATTATATCCATGAACAGCTGAAACAGCATAAAACCTTAATGGTCTAAGACTGAGTCACTGACTACCTTTTGGTGGTGGTGTGTGAGAAAAGTGAGGAAGGTATTTTACACACACACACACACACACACACACACACACACACACACACACACACACACACATACACACATACACATAGTCACAGAATATAATTTTCACAAATGAAGTCTTATCTATATCTATATCTATGTATGTATGCATGTATACATGTATGTATATATATATATATATATATATATATATATATATATATATATATATATATATATATATATATATATATGGGTCTACCTGAAAACACCAACATGCAAAAACACCGACAATGAAATTACTGACACCACAAAACTGAAAGTTCAAAAACACGAAACTTCACATGCTTGACAAACCACAATTCCAACAGTCAACAAACAAAAGAAATCCCCTGTCCAAAATGCACACACATAACACAAGCACACCAAAAACCTTACAAACCTACATTAAACCTTACAAACACAACTATCTATGCACTAACCTTAACCCAAACCCTAACCCTAATGTCTGTCACTAAGGCACACTCACCTGACCCGCGCCCTAACCCTAACTCACTTAATCCACCCCTAAACCTAAAGTCAGTCACTATCACACACTTACCTTACTTGCACCCTAATCCTAAAGTCCGTCACTATCGCACACTTACCTTACTCGCACCCTAACCCTGCTGTCCGTCACTACCGCATACTTACACACTAGCGCTCGTTTGACATGTCAATGTTGTCAGCATCAGGATTTTCAACTGTCGGTCATTTCTGTTGTTTATCTTCCAGTGTCGGTGTTCTCGTCATTGGCGTTTGCAGCTTTCGGCGTTATCAGGTAGACCTATATATATATATATATATATAAGTGTGTGTGTGTGTGTGTGTGTGTGTCTGTAACTTGCATTATTCCTATGCCATAACACCTGGCCTATCCTCTGCTGTACCTGTTGTATCAAAGACAAAAATAAAATCAACCAACAGCACTTTTATTCATATGAAAACTCTGACCTCACAACAGCCTTCCATAGAAGCACACAGCTGTCTTCATTTCATCTTTTTTTTTATCTCTCACTTGTCTTCATAGAGGCTTACTAACACAGTAATAATTTTCAGTCAATAACCAAATATTATTATACTTATAAGAAGGAATATAGATGTGCAATATTTTAATGAAATGGTATAACAAAATTATCAATCTATATATCTATATATATCTGTATATATCTATATCTATATCTATATATCCATATCTATATCTAATGTATATATATATATATACATTATATATATATAAATCTATATAAATATTTATCTTTCTTGCATAGGTGGGGATCAGGAAGAAGAGTTTTCCTGTTACAGTGATCACTATGCTGGATCTATGATTATTCTAAGTACACTTATCAACAACTGTACCATCATCTTTGGGGAGGTTATTGTAACAGTAAATGATAACACTTTAATAGAATCCCATACCATCTTTTTCTTTGTGAGGTATAAAAATGCAGCGGTAACACAGATTACTGTATTCTGTCCTGCCAACCATATAGGTCACAAGTAAGTACGTATGGAACAGAAATTTCTGTACTTAAAAAGGAAGAGAAAACTGTATATTGTAGTCCAATATATACATTTCATGGTATTCAAGTAATACCTATGCAGGTACCATTGAAATAGATGAGCACTGTATGTGAAAAGGACAAGGGTAAAACTTTTGATAAAGCCTCATGATTTGTACCACAAAAAGTGCATATAAACATGGATGTTATATAGCAAGTTTCACATTCAATTTACTGATTTAATCTAACACATGAGCAACAGTTTAAATACTTTAACAACATGGAAACATTGACACAGTTGCGCCACAAATTCTTCCTATACCTGAAAATGCTGAATAGTACAAGAAAATACCAATTATATATTTATTTCATCCTTTATAGCATTATACAGAGGATTATGATTGAGTTGCCAATCCTACCTGACTTATTATGTGTTCTTGACATGGACACCTCGAAGTGTATTTCTTGGCCTCCATGTCAAGAACACATAATAATAGGGTAGGATTGGAGACCCGATCATAATTCTTTGTAGTTCATGTATATTTTATCTGCGCCATTTAATACAAGTTAAAGTAAAAGAAAAAAGAAAAAACGCTAAGTGTTTTACCAGCTTTCAAAGCCATAAAGTACTTGCCTCTCAACTGTCCAGTTTTTCACAGACTGTCCGTATTTTTGTTTCATATATGTAGTCTTTTCTTCATAAATTCAATGTTTTTGGGCATATTTCTGAGAGATGAAGACACAAAATAATGACAAACATTTAGGTATCAGATTTTGTGGCCATCAGAAAATGCAGGTGAGAACTCATCTCGTCATTCTGGTAACTTTTTAAATTTATTACAGGAAGTCAGGATATGTTAGTGACAAACAACAAGCAGAACCAAATATTTTATTCTGCCTCCATTTTTGCTGTTCAGTACAGGCAGATTTTAAGTCAAGCTCTAGACCTGAACTTAGCAACTTTAGCAAGGGGATGCTAAAATTGCGATTGGATCTTGTACTACTCTGCTGCTTAACTGATTTGTCTTTTTCTGAATATTAGAGGACAATTAGCGTGCTCCATGCACTGCAAGACTGTTATTTCAAAAGTGTAAATGACTTAAATAAACAACATCTAATGATCTCACTAACCCCAAGAAATATCTTTAAGTATATGGAATCCAAGGGAAGCAATCATCCAATCAGGTGTGCAGGAATCCAGCAGAGAATTTGGAGGGAAGGAGTGCACATAAAATGTTGGCAGGAATATAAGCTAAAGGTGAAGGAGTCTCTCAAGTTTAGAACAAAGACAATAGAATTCTGTTTGCTGACCACACATGGAGGATGTGGGCGGGTGGTGGTGGAGGGTGTTACTCATGTTTCACTAATCACAGATTATCATGACCCAAGAAGTTAGGCAAAATAGGAAGGGTGGAAGGTTGATTTGGATGGGGAAAATTAACAATGAGGACTGTACAATAGGGAATATTCACATCCCTAATGAAGATAAGAAGGCATTTTTTTCTGGAATTCTTAGAATATTGGAAGAAGTCTCATGTGACCCAGTGGTTTAGTATACTGACATAAGACTTTAACTTCGTGCCACAAGAAGTAAAGGACAAGTTATATGGAAACCTGAATATCATACACATAGTCGACCAGTGATTGAACAGTGGACGGGAGAGTATGGGTGGAATGATACATGGAGAAAATGCAATCCTGATTCCGTGACTCCAACTTTTCTACTGACTTGGAGTCACATGTGAGCAGAATAGATATGATACTTTTCTCATCAGGATTTTAGGACAATATTCATGGTCCAACAACACATGAGATGACATTATCAGAGCATTACATTGACAATAACTTTAGACACTTGCAGTCCAATGTTCAGGGAGTGAAGATAATTTCATTTCAAAGGGCAAAATATGGAATATAAAATTAAATTAAAGGAGATTGTTGTTGATGTATTAGCAAGAAATACAGGGTGAGGTGTAATCGCACACTTGATACAGTGGGAGGGTTGTAAGGTAGCTATAAAAGGGCATGTCATGGAGGGTCTTCAAAGACAAACAAAACAAAGCATTATAGAACAGAAGTATAGAGACTTAAGATTATTACAGAAAAACATTGTGGAATGGGGGTGCACAGATTATCTCAAAGATTTATGATGAGTTGGGGCACAGAAGTCAAAAAGTTAAAGACAACAAAAGCAGAGGCAGAGATGATGAGGAAATATTTCTGGTGGTTAAATTAGGAGGGTAATCCTAAATGTTGTGCCTGTTTCTTTCATCAGGTTTGCCCTAGTGTGACCATATTACAGGAAGAAACATCAGGGTATATAGAGTTAAGAGAAGCATTTAAGGATATTTATAAGAGCCTGTATGATCCGTCTGATTGGCTAAGGAATGTGATGTGTGATTTTTGGGCAGCAAATTGTAAACTGTCATCAAAAAACACAGGCTGAGGTGCTCAATAGGTCCATTGCATATACTGAGGTATTCAGAGTGATAACCAGTTTAAATTCTAAAAGACCCCATAGAATGATTTCTAGTGGAATTTTATAATTAGGAAGGAAGAGAAATCTGGGAAGATTTAACCTGACTTTATAATTCCAGCATTGTTATGGAAGGCCTAGGTCAGGAGCACAATTAGTCTATGATAATGGTTATTCCCAAAGCCAAAGAGGGAGCTTTGTAATTAGGGGATTCTAAGACCATATCACTTATTAAATTGGACTTAGAAATATTTGTTATAGTTGTGAAAAGGGTTGAATTTGGGTTACCATAATTGGTGGTGAGTGAGGGACAAAATGGGCTTGCAAGAAAGAAGGATATAGCTTAGAGAAGGTGGAAGGAGGGATTATTTATGTGTGGTTGGCAGAAATTTCATCAAGCAACAGGAATAATGTCCTTTGACTTAACAAAGGTCTTTGATGTTGACTGTTGGGAGTTTTTATTTGAAGTTTTGCAATGCATGGGGAGATGTTTATTGGATGGTTAAAGGCCATGTATACAAGCCCATCTTTTTGTGTCATAGTTAATGGAAGCTTCTTGGGCAGAGGCATAGAGAAAGCGGTACTAGACAAGGATGCTTTCTCTCCCCAGGTTTGTTTATTTTGTTAATGGAAGAATTAACCATATAATTGAGACATTTACTTATAGACAAGGGGATACAGGAAGGAATATCAAGCTTCATTTTTGATGCTTGTGGATGACTTGGTCCTTATGAGTATGAGTACCCCAAATGTTCTTGGGGGGGTCTTGGAAATTTTTTGAAAGTTGTGGAAAGTCTCTGGGTGGCAGTGTAATTATGCAAGGTCTACTTTGATTTGGTGTAGTAATAATAACTGGGAGACAGTGACAGATAATATCCATCTTGTCTGTAACTTTAAATATCTGGAGTTGACATTAGAGAATAACTGAGAAGCCATGGTTGAAGGTAATATACAGAGGGAGAGGGAGAGAGAGAGAGAGAGGGCTAAATTGTTAGGCCTAAGTCTTAGAAAATTTGGTACATTGCCAGGAAAAATATAGACAGCAAGGACGTTGATATTCTCTCACATCAATTATTTGTTTAGGAGTGAAC
This sequence comes from Protopterus annectens, assembly GCF_019279795.1. NCBI lineage: Eukaryota > Metazoa > Chordata > Ceratodontiformes > Protopteridae > Protopterus > Protopterus annectens. The sequence continues at coordinate 504,570,694 of NC_056735.1, read as the reverse complement.
CATTTTCCTGACAAACATTTGGCTATCGGAAAGTTGTAGGAATTATTAAATATGCATACCTTGGAGGCCTCAAACCTTTCAGTTGGAACTTTGATGACTTGCACTCCCAAATGTTATATGGGGTGGAGGATGATGCACTTTGACACATATGTACCAGTTATTAACTTAGACCAATATTGAATGGTGTGAAAATAAATGAAAAAGGGAAAATAGGTATGATATAAATGAGGGTAGTCTGCCTGATTTACTGCAAGAGTGGATTGAATCACTATACAGTGATTGCAAGGAGCAGGTGTACTTGTCATGGGGGAGAGGACCTGAGAACAACATCTGGGACCATCCAGACGTTATGAAAAGTATTAGTGAGCAGGTGATAAAAAGGTCGTCTGTCATGGAGTAAAAAAGAGGAATCAGCTGCTATTGTAAATAGAAGACTCCATCACTAAACAGACCCAACACCCTGTACCCTTAGAAATAATCAAGACTGGATGCAACCTTAGAAAAAAGCTGAAGTTAACCTATGTGAAAAGAGGCCATATTTGTTCCAAACACAGGTCCTCAGTGGAAAGGGCAATACAGTAGCACCTTGAAAAAAATGGAAAAGACCTACGAGTGGAAGAACAGGACTTAAATATAAAGACCTCTGTGAGTCTAAAGTGCAGGCTAGGTTAAAGATCTTGACAAAATGATGGTGAATCCATAACAGAGGAAAGGGGGGAGGTGTGGGAAGCACCATAATGACTAAATAGATGGCCCATTTATAAAGACCATCAGATGCAACAGATTTCCAGGTTGTACCATGCACTCCTCAAAAGCATGAGACTGGGTTAGAGTTTATGTTATGGAGTTGCAGTAATGCCAGGCCATATTGGAAGCATCTTGACAAGAGAGTTTGAGCTACGTTTGAATTAAGTAGTGCCCTTGTATGGAAGTTATAGACATTTGGAAGTGTACCTCAAGTGATAAAATGTTTGTCAGGGGTTCTGAAGCTATGTTGGGTACTGTCTTGTGTGATTAAGTTATTATGTGCCATGCAGTAGATATGTATGGGTATCCTTGATATATAGGAAGTAATGGAATTTTTTTTGTAATCAAATAAGCCAAATTGTATACTTGTTTAAAGGTGCTCAACCAGATGGTGTTATACCTGGTGCATGAGAACAGCTACTTGATAACCCTGGACTTTCAAGATTCCCCTTAGAATAATTGGTCATTTTGTTGAGGTATAGCAGCTACAGGCAACAATGGACTGATTTAACACCAAGGATTACATGTTCTAAACATGTAAATACTGTGCATAGTTATTTGGGTCTTGTTGATCATTGCGGGCTATAATAGCTGTTCAAAGCATGTATTCTTGAATTTTGTTTCATGTATATGTTTTTCTATACTGAGGTTTGTTGTTTAATCCATATATTATAATAACTGGAATTTATGATAAAAAATGAGAGAGGATAAACATCTTCTTGGAGAATTTCATAAAGAGCCACTTTAAAAAGGGTTAAATACATGGCAATAAAGTTCCTTGTGAGCTAAGTCGTACATATCAGGACTGCATGACTACGAGTTTTGAATCAAACCTTATTTGGATTATTTAAAAAGTTAGGCTTAGAGCATGCATAGAAGTTACAACCTTATTTTGTGTGTCAAAATTGCTAAATTAATAATCAGTATAGATCAATGCGTGTGTATGTATCTTTAAGAAGCTATTTGAGGGCTTTCACAAATGTATAAATACTGAGCATGTGCGAGCCTGACTGACATTTTCTAGTAAGCTGTTGAGATGTAAACATGTATGTATGTAAGGTCTGTCTGTTAATCAGTTTGCTTATATTTTATGATGCTGCTATCCATCCTTATGTGTTTCTATGTAATAAAGCATCTAAACAAACTACCCGGCCTGTTTGCCTTCTATGTTAGAGAAGGACGAGCAACATGGTGTCAGAAGTGGCATGTCTAAAAGGATATGGTGTCAGAAGTGGCATGTCAAAAAGGATATGGTGTCAGAAGAGGCATGCCTAAAAGGGAATGGTGTTAAAGGAAGCATGGCCAAAATTACTTCTTGCCAGAAAGAGCTCCAGTTTCTTCAATTTAAGTCTGAGAGGCACCCGGCTGGTATTGGAGGAATATACAGTAGCGGATCATCCTTACTACACGTATAATTCGCAAAACAGGTCAGAAATGAATTTCAAATGTTAAAACTTGCTCAGATAATTTCTTATTTGCAAAATATAAAACAAGACATACAAAATGCTCTAAACAATATTCAAATAAACCGATATGCCCAATATTGATAAAAATATTCAACTCATTATGGGAAATGTTGGAAATAAGGTCCAAATTGCATAAAATGAATAAAATAAGAGGAAATGACCACATTTTGCTAAGCACATATTTTTCATATTAATTAAAGATATCCAAGTTACCAGAAGTGTAAAAAGTATTTGCATATCTGTGCAGTATTACAGTAAAGTTATTTCACAAGATACAGCCATTTCAGAGCATATTTTGCAAAGTACTTTATTTCAGAGTGTTTATTGTGCATTTGAATGTTATCACAAGCTGACAGAACAGTTTGTTTATACATAATTACAAGGACCATATTTTCAGTGTGTTTGTGCATACTTTGTGGGCATGACAGACAGATTTTGAAAACCCAGTGCACTTGTGTTTGAAAATAATATTGCAGAGAACTGGAGAGTGCTTGAACAATATTGACAACACACCCCTTAGAGATGACCCCAGTAGTCAAGGACTTAGGGACACACATAGATAGTTATCTAGCCTTTGATGATCATGTGTCTACAGTGGTGAGGAAATCATTCTATGTTGTGCAACTTATAAACAAAGGTGTGACATCTAAGTCTAATGAAGTCATTGTTCTACTGTATCCAGCATTCATCGCACCTATCATTGAGTGCAATGCCCCCTTTGGTATATACATAACCAGGCATATCCAACCATATCCAACAACTGGAACATCCACAGAGGTTCCTCACTAAAAGAATACAGGGCATAAGTAATATGTCCTATGCAGACCGCCTCAAGGCCCAATCCCTGTATTCTGTCTCCTACATGCTTTTAAGGACAGATATATGCCTGGCATGCAGAACATTGTCAGAACCCACTCTGATGGACCTTTTGCATATCTACAAAACAAACAGTACCAGAATTACCCATTCTTAAGAGTTAAACCTTGCCTGTGATATAAATAGGACCTGCTGGAGAGATAGGTATGGATCCCAGAGACTACCCTTCTATGGAACAGGCTCACCATCCATGTGAAGCAGTGCTCCTCCCTTTATCCAAGTCAAGTGCAACTTGGACAATTGGATGGGAAACTGGAAATTCTTCCATGGTTTGGCACCTATGTGTCTGATGCAAACAGGTAACCTATAAATGTTTAATTTCCCAGGCCCATGCTTACACTTATCAAGGGTATCAGAACTCGTCAGAAATTTGGGATGCATGGCTAGGCTTAAAAAGGCCATTGTGGTCATTAGCCTAGTAAACACCTATGACCCTATGAATGTATGAGTATATTTTCATACAGTCTGCATTTTCTGATAAATATGACCATACAAAGGCACTTTATCTGATTAATTTAGCTGGGTCAGAAGCCATTGAAAGGGAGAGTTCATTTGTGTATGCACCTGCTATCTTTGCAGGAGAGGGGCAAAACCATCATACTGTTGTACTGGCTGAGTCAATGGAGGACCCAGCGTGCTTAAAAAGTAAACTTAGAGAAACGTGTAACCCACAGACAAACATTACAATGGAAAGGCACTTATTTTACACAAGGGATCAAAAGCCTGGGAAAAGTTTTGCAGACTGAAGGCTCAGTAGTGCTTTAATGTTAGTCTGCTGGGAGAATCTATGACCTGTTATTTTATGTGATCCAAAGGCACATCAAGTCATTATTAAGGCTCAGAGACAGTTTGAAAATAGGACTGCTTTCATTTAACAAGGAAGTCCATCATTTTAGCTTGAAAGCCCACTACTCTAATTTCACCCAGTATATTTTCCACCTATGCTGATCTTATTGAAGACAAATTAGGGAAACTTCCAGTTGTCTACTCCATGATGTTAGACACAGATGCCAGTCCAGTTATCAGGCCAGCATGGAAAGTTCCAGTAGCTATGCAGGGCAGAGTCAAAGCTGATAAAATGGTGCAACGAGGTGTGATTTGCCCAGTAGGTTCATCAAACCCTACTGAATGGGTATCTTCCATGGTGGTAGCTCATAAGAAAAGCTCAGATGACATTAGAATATTTATCAATTGGTGAGATTTGGATAAAGCACTAAAAAGTCCTACTTATCCAATGTGCACAATCAAAGAAGTCGCAGCTCTAGTGCCAAATGCCACTGTTTTTTCTGTCTTAGATGCAAAGATTTCATTTTGGCAAATTCAACTTGACAAGAAATCATCATTGCTCACTATTTCAGTGCTCCTTTTGGAAGGTACAGATTTTTGAAAATGCCATTTGGGATAAACTCTTCATGTGAAGTCTTTCAACACGCAATGGAGCAAATAATTTCTGTGTATCCGTGTGCTATTATAGTAGACAACATACTTCTAGGAGGTAATGGTGGATCTGAGTATGATAGAAACCTCAGAAAAGTTCTGGTAAAAGCACATCAAGTGAATCTGCAGCTTAATATACAGAAATGCAAATTTAGGCTACAAGAAGTCACTTATGTTGGTCATTTCTTTACTAGTTCAGGCCTACGACCAGACCCTTTTAAACAAATAGCCATTTTTGAAATGCCAGCTCCTGACAAAGTTCAAGCACTGCAACGTTGTCTAGGTATGCTTAACTACCTAGGCAAGTTCATTCCAGATGTGAGCCAACTTTCAACACTGCTCAGAGAGCTGCCATGTAAAGATGTATCCTGGTCTTGGCTAGAATAGCACCAAAGAACATTTGATGTCCTGAAGCAGAGAATTGCTAGTCTACCAACTGTCAGATACTATGATGTTCACAAGCCAGTTACTCTTTCATGTGATGCTTCAAAATTAGGTCTAGTTGCAGTCATTCCACAAGAGGGTCAACCTGTTGCCTATGCATCGATAACTCTTACACAAACTGAAATGCAGTATGCCCAGACTGAGAAAGAGCTTTTGGCAATTGTGTTTACATGTTTGAAGTTCCATGATTATGTTTATTGTAGACCAATCTAGATTGAAACAGATCACCAACCTCTAGTCATTATCTTGAGCAAGCCTATGCATACTGCTCCAGCCAGATTGCAATTTATGATGCTGAGATTGGAAAAGTATAATTTCACTCTTGTCTACAAGAAAGGAACACTTCTTCATCTTGCTGATACATTATCCAGATCACCCAGAAACATCACTGAACAGCATGAGAATGAGAACCTTGATTTTGAGTGATGGAAGTGAGAAGTTTTTCTTCCACATGTCTTGATGAGCTGAGAGATCATACAGCCACAGATCCAGTTTTACAGAGAATCAACCACTTTATTCAACAAGGATGGTGATCAAAGCAATCTAGTAATCCTCAAGAAGTGCAACTTTAATTTCCATACAAATATGAGATTTTGCTTGACAATGGTATCATTATGAAAGTCTGAAAGTGATTATTCCAAAGACCTTGAACAAGAGTACATTACTATCTTCCATCATGGTCATGCAAGAGCAGACTCTACCAAAAGAAGGGTAAGGGGGCTAGTATTTTGGCCTTCTATGTCACAAAACATTGAGAGAGCACTTTCATATTGTTCCGTATGTAATAGTACTAAGCCACATCAGCAGAAGAAACCACTTCAGCTAAACCAGATTCCTGAACTATCTTGTTCGACAGTAGCTACTGACATTTTTGAGTGGAATGATCAACATTATTTGGTGTTAGTAGACTCTTACTGAAACTGGTTCCAGATTGACCTACTTCCTAATCTAGAATCCAGTACTGTCATTACTAAGATAAAGCATCATTTTGCAGTCTATGGTAGTCCGCACAAACTTATTTCTGACAATGGCATGCAGTTTACAAGCCAACAGTTCAAAAGATTTGCTGATGAGTGGGACTTTACACATGTCAATAGTAGCCCTGAGTACCCACAGTCAAATGGTTTGGTGAAACATGCAGTTCAAAGTGAAAAACAGTTACTAGAGAAGTCAAAACAAGACAATAGTAATGCTTTAATGACTCTCTTGAATCTCAGAAATATGCCTCGTGATAAACATCTTGGTTCACCTGCTCGGTGACTTCTGTTGAGACAAACCAAAAACACATTACCAATTACTGGTCCCATGTGTTAAGAGCAACAGGTCAGTGAAAACCAATCTGTTGAAGACACACCTAACCCTGAAGTCCTACTATGATAAAACCAGCAAACTGCTCAATCCATTATGTGAAGGAGAAGTGGTAAGGATACAGATGCCCAAAGGTTATGATCGGATTGGAGTTGTGAAGAATATCTGTGTGGAATCACAAGGAGCCGACTTTAGGTGGAATTGGAAACATTTCATGCTAGTCTCCAAGCCTATACCACAGCACATAGCCTGTGAGAAAGACTCTTTATCTCAGAGGGAGTTATCCAGTGTTCCAGTTCCAGAGAAAGTTCCAGAGAATATTCCCATTCCTGTGATTAAGCCAGAAGTTCCTGATATGAATAGTTCACTGAAGACTGTCTCTGTTGCTAAACCCAGTCTAGATTGTTATGTTATCAGATCAGGTCGTATCTCCAGAACATGTTATGGATACATGGCAAACTGGACATGAACATTGTGCTTGTTTCTAATGTCTATAATAATGCATGTCTAACTACAATGTTATTTTCATACTAAGGGTAATCTTTTTAAGAGGGAGGAAGTAGATCAGTGGGTGTGTATATGTATCTCTAAGAAGCTATTTGCGGGCTTGCACAAGTGTATAAATGCTGAGTACGTGCAAGCCTGACTGCTATTTTATAGTAAGCTGTTGAGATGTAAGCTTGTCTGTATGTAAGGTCTGTCTGTTAATCAGTTTGTTTATATTTTATGATACTGCTATGCATCCTGATGTGTTTCTATATAATAAAGCATCTAAATTAACTACCCTGCCTGTTCATCTTCTATGTTAGAGAAAGACGAGCGACAATCAGGAATAATATATAGCATTTTGTAGCCTGAAATATCTATAGTCTGAGAATTTTACGCAATGCCAAACTCACAACTTTATCTATAAAGCTTGTAAAAAACATAACAAGTATAGTGAAAGATCTTTTCCCTGAAGCAGCTATCATATCATAATATCTTTATCCTGTTCTGTTTTGCTTAGCATGTTATGAAGTACTGGGAGAAAAACAAAGACCTCCCTTAAACTTTGAAACCGGGAGGAAAAGAAATATGCATCCAAGGATTGTGAAAAATTGTAGATGGAGTTGCAGAAATTATGTTACTGACAGTCTTATAAATGTTCTAACTGAAACATAATTTTGCACCTGAGCTCATCTACCATTTCCTCTCTGCTTGACCAGAAAACAACTGGTGACAGACTAACATCTCTGTTTTGGAACTAAAGACTCAAAGGTTAAGATGAGAAAATACAGATGTACAAGGCCTATGTTAAAATGCATGTAAACTCTGCTTTTGTTTATGAGATGAGACTATTTTCTTGATAAAGTATGGACAAATAGGCTCTGGGAATTGAAAAATGAGTCACTATAGATGAAGGATATATGTTAGGGTCAGTTGGAAAACTTAAGCAATGAATCAAATAACTGTAATCGATTGTTATAAAAGCAATCTAGCTAAAGTCTCTTACAGAATTGTCAAGAATCTGTATATTGATCTCATCTACTTAGGATAATAAATGACCATACACTAACAGAATTCTATAGTAAAATATTGCAGAAACAATGACTTTTTAAGGAATTCCGTGTCAATATATAGAAAACAGAGTGTTTTAAAAATAACCATGATAAAGCTATAGTGATTGATTTCCCATTAAAAGTTTTAAACACTGGTTGTATAACATTTGCCATTTATTCCCTTATTTACACTTATTTACTAGGAGATGACTATAGTTATTTTTAAAATATTCAGTGCCTACAAATTACCTATGACAAAAAGGGAAAACTCCAGATATAAATAATAAGTCTAACAAAAACTGATAAATAAAAAAAAAAAAAAAAGAACATGAAAAGTGTTGAAACTACTGAGTTCTGCAGTTCATTACTGGCACTGCTTTTATCCATGTAATCACTGGACTTCATCAGAATATATCACTAACACACTGCTGCCTAAAACCTTTAAAACATTGCATAACCATAAAACATGTGATAAGCTACACAAGAACTAATACAACAGAACTCAATCATAGGGTACCCATATCAAGTGTTTTAAGATTGCATGCTTCAATATTATAAGCACATACATATATTTTTAAGAAAACAGGTTTATAATCATCTTGAATAAAGTTTTCTAATTTGAGAGCTTAATATTTTATAAAGTTGTTACATGTTAGTAAGACATTTACATTTTTATTTAATTCATACAATAGGAATTTAAGAGAGAGTATTTGTTGTCTGTGATTTCTGGGTTTTCTGTTTTAATGCTTTATGAGAGTAAACTCCCTGATAGGCTCTGAAAAATGATCTGTTTACATCATTGCTCTGTTCCAGTAAATAAATGAAACAATCCATCTATGCATCTAGTGTAGGAACTATTTTCTTTTAATTCCTGATAAACATAGATACATTAGTTAAAATAAAGCCAGTAAAAACAAGTGAGTAGAAAATGTAAGCAATAGTCTCTACTGAAAAGAAGTCACTAGCCCAGATTGACATGCCAGTCAACAAATGTAAACAAATAAATATATATGGTACAATGAATGAATACATTTATATGCTGGTGCTTTGCATTATTATTGTAGGGTTTTATGTTATGTTTGATGTATTTCTTTAAGCGTAATAGTAGAGACTGATACATTAGATATATAGTGACCTTGGTTACATGAAATGCATGAGCCACTATTGCAGTTCTTGAAGCTACCAGATGATGTCATTAGATATGCAAGGATTGATTCTGTTTTATGTATTATGGTCTGATGATGCAATTTTATCCCAAAAATGCTAACTTGGTTTACTAACGTTATTTTATATCATGAAAGTTGTTTTTATTTGTATTGGTATAAGCAGCCATGGTTTGGTGTTTGAGTTCTTTTTCTTTATTTACTTCTATTGTTTATCTTGAACACCATTTACCCAAGGAGGATTATTCTTTGTACTTGGCATATCACAGCACTTGTTAAGGTCATATAGTATTTTCCATAGAATTTTTCAGCATGAAACAGATTCAAATATTATTGTAGTTCAAACCAGCTTCTATTCTTTATATCACTATTGTGTGTATACTGTTTTGCTGGCTAGATGCAAACTTTCCATTTCTGTTACAGAATTGTTTTGAGTTTAACATATTATTTTGATTGGATATTAGTTAAGACTGGTATGGTGTATAGTCTAGGGGTATATGAAATTTATGTGCTTTAGCTTGTCAGGCATGTTCAGTGACTTATGGTCTGACCGTATATGGTGAATGTAATTCATGATTTAACTTAATAATAATATGAGCAACATGTTTATCAAATTTTATGTTTTCACCTATAATGACAGCTACCAGTTTTAGATGGGGTATACAATTTCTTTATGTGCCATCAATATGTGATTCAAATGTGTTGGAGACCTTCTTGAACAGAAGTGTGGTCAAATAGCTTGTTTAGCTTTTGTCATTTATTATTAATTGTGAGTTTTCTACTAAGTCTAAAGAGTTTGAAAGCATTTTTTTCAGTTAAGGCTTTAGGATGAGATATAATGGTGGTTGAACATAGTAAGGTTAAAATCAACTGCATATTAACGTGCAGATTTAGCTTTGGTAAACATTTCATGAATGAATATACTGCATGTACTAAATTTCAAGAGTAGGTCAAGTCTAGATAGCAGCAAGTACAGTATGACTAAAGCACTGAAAATATTATCTTTTCAAGCAAAAGCTTTTAACTGAAGCATAATTGTTTAACTCAAATAGCTTCAGTTAATAACCACATAGTAATGGTAGTATTGCACTTATAAGCATTGTGTGTTAGCCTTGGTTTGCAGCTTTTATATTTGGATTGATAGAGAACTATTTCATTTTTATGTCTTGAAACTACTGTTTTCAGATAAATAGAAAAATAATCCAAATAAGACCAGTGCTTCAAATACAACAAACCAGGAAACCAAACAAATCCATGGCACAGGATACAAAATGAGTAAAATCTAAACTTTTGTCAAATCCAGAAACATAAAAACTTTTGTACTAAAATATGTAAAAAAAACATAAGGGCTGTTGTCCGCTGAGTCATGAACTTCATCAGACATCCATTTAAAATACTCTCAAAAACCTTTTCATTGGTTACTGCAAACAGATTCCCCACTCACCCATTAGTACATAAAACACACATTCTATCAATGATTTATGTCCCATTTCTAATCTGCATACCACTCAAAAATAATTCCAATTGGATAATACACATTCTATGCTCCTCATTGATTCGTTCCTTTCTACTTTTTCACCCAATAGTTTTTCAAAACATTATAATATGCTATCTACAATTTCAGCTACTCACTAAGTGATTTAAAAAACAATTTAAGAATCCATTTTTTCAGATACATTCAGAAAAACGTATCCATACCACTTAACCTTAAACGATTCTTAAAATTGGATATAGAGAATAACTTAGAAGTAAAAAAAATCACCACTCAAGGGCTCTGAGTTTTAACAAACATGCTATAGAACTCTATTCATTAATACCTGGCCACACCCTGACATCAAGCCGGATTTGCCAGAATTTCCAGACATAGGATATGCAAAAAGATTAAAAGGCAAATTAAAGGAAAGAAAAATTCTTGTGCATGAATAACTGCAAAATGTTTCAAAGAAAATAAATTGTATGCATTAATACAACAAATTTATGAAAAATATTATATTGATGGAGGAATTTTGGGATACCTGGAAAATGAAGCAATAGAGAAAGAGCAAGATATAAAGAACAAAGGATTAGCGAGGTAGAATATAAGTTGAAGTTGTGGATTATCTGCAAAGTGAAGGACATAGTTTGGAAAATCCAACACAAGTACTATTGCAACATGACAAAATTACTGGTCCCCAGACTAATGAGTAACAGGTGAAATAGGAGACTTCTGAAGAAGATAATATTCTAGAGTCTTCTATATTAAGCTGGTAGAAAAGTCCAGTTGAAATTGCACAGCAAAGGAAGAAACAGGAAAGAATGACAACACTCACACAGGTAATGTTTAGGAATGATGGGCAAAAGGGTCCCCATATAAAGGAGCAGTAGATAAAGCAGGGTACATATCAAGAGGATGTGTCACAGAATGATTTTTGGAACATTCTATAGATTATTTCCAGGAACCAGAGAGCATAGAAGATGCTCTCAGTCCTGAGGAAAATGATTTAAGTGAAGACCTGCTTGATTTAATACAGATGGATATACATATTAAGACAGATGAAAGAAATAGATTACAGAAAATAATTAAGACACCAAATGTGAGAAGAACAGTAAAACAGATGAGGACAGTAATCAGTGCTATTAAGAAAAATTCACATGATACAACAGAGATAGATAGAATACATCACTGTGCTGCTAAACTAGTAATGGATAAAGTGCTACCACAAAAACACATAGTAACAGAGGAAAGGAAGTAAACAAGTAACATGCTACCAAGTAAGCATTTAATAGAGGTGACTGTGAAGCAATTAAGACAAGAAGTATCATTAATAGAAGAATATAGAAAAGGGAGCAGATAATCAAAAATACTTAGAAAGAGAGATGTTGCAAAAACATGGCACAGTGTCAAAACAGACCAACATTTGTCATATACTATATTGCCAATAATAAACTAAAATATCAACAAAGGCAAAAAAAAAAAAAAAACGTAGAAGGCATGCAGATAAATATAATAGAAAAGTGCAAAATAGGCAATTTATTTATGACCAAAAAGATGTTCTACAGAATTTGGAAACAAAGCAAAAAGAATAGAAACACCACCAAAAAATGAATAAAGTGTGCTTGCACAAATATTTAATCCTGAGTAAGAATTACTTATTTGTGAAACATGAATAGACACCGGCCTGGTTAGCAACAGAAGAAAAGTGATAGTCCTCCTTAAGAATGAACCTGCAAGTCATCCTAAAAATTATTGATCTATAACTTGCCTTCTGACAATGTGAAAAAATGTATGCTGGAATTGAAGCAACAGTCATTTTATAGTCATAAAAAATGCCCTCAATTACAGCATAGAACTAAAGGGTTACAAACCCTGCAAGAAGTTTCTTGCAGACACCAATCTATGCCCCAAGTGAAGAGCAAAAAAAAAAGTGCCCATTCCACTAACTAGTACACAAGATCTGTGACACCCTGCCCTCCTCCACCCCCTCCCTCCTGCTCAGTTCTGTGCCCTGCCCCAACCCTCTTTCATCACATCTTAGTACATGATAACTAAATAAATAATTTCTTCTTTCAAACTGTAGCAAACTGCTTGCTACAAATTTAGTAAACAGTTGCTACAGTTTATACCCTGCCTGCAAGCAGCTGTTACAGTCTAGGTGACATGTGGAGGGCTATAGCACTCAGGTTTGACTGAAAAAATGCAATGCCAGCTTTTAAAACCATTATTCCCTAAATAGGGATTGGTATAATAGATGGCTGATCACGTCCCCTAATACATTGTGCCCAGGGCTGTTGCTCCACTTACCCCATTGTAGTTGTGCTACTGATGGTACAGATAGATTACAAAACAGCAGTTAACAACATTTCAGATTCATCGATAAAGGAATGCTTACAGATGGAGAAGATAGATCCTACATTGGTCAATTACATTACAGTGGCCATGAAACAGTGGCAATGCACTTTGCAATTGAGCCTATCCCAAGGATAAAGGTTAAATGGGGATATTCTAGGATGATTCATTGTCACTGCTATTGTTTTGTCTTGTCCTTAAAATATTAGACTGCTTTCCAAGCAGATTAGGCTATGGTTACTAGATGGCCCACAGAAAACAACTTTGTTTAAAGACTTCTTATCCACATTTTGTGGATGAATTAAGACTGTATAGTTCATCACATAAGGAGTTGAATGCACAACTACAAATGGTTAAAGTTTTCACAGATGATATATGAATATTATATATAGTCTTGATAAATGTGTGAATCAACATTTAAAACAGAAAAGTTACAGCACCAAGAAAATATCAACATTGGAGAGGAATGTTGTCTATTACAACTTTAGCAGTAGGGATTGTATAAATATTTGGGAACAGATGAAGGATCAACAATAAAACATGAACAAATGGGAATAAAGTTCAGTAAAGAATAATTCAGAAGACTAAAACTGACAGTGAAAACTGACTTGACATCTAGGAATAAAGTTCAAGCTATAAACTGATTTGCTTTTCCTGTTCAAACTTATAGTCTTGGGTTGAATGAATGGCAGTAAAAATTATTGGAGCGGTTGGACATTAAAATGAGACAAATGCTTCATGCTTATCAAATGCTGTATAAAAATTATTGAGTACCAAGATTATATATTCCTTCCTCTGAAGGAGGTATAGATCTCCTCAATGTTGACAGCATGTATAGACTGGCAATTTGGGGATTGCATACATATTTTCTGACCTAATCAGATTCAAACATTATGAAAGTTTTAAAGCATGAGGAAAATAATTCTAACATGAGATCTTTGCTTAGCTTAACAGAATCATTTCAGTTTCAGGTGGGAATGGAAATCAAACTAATAGACAAAAATCAGATAGCAACTGAATGTGGCAAAAAAACAAAAGAAAGAATTTAAGGATAGGGATCAGATGAGAAGGAAATAAATACAGAAAAGCCATGCAAGTATAGAGATCTGCTTAAACAACTTAATATTGATCATGATTTGACACAGGAATGGTTAAGGAGAGGTGAACTGAAACAAAAAGATGAGATGTTAATAATGGAGGCCCAGGATAGTGGACTACATACATGTTGGTTCATAAAAACAATGACAAGGTGGAAGAAACAGACAAATGCAGAGTACTGTAGAAAAGAACAACACATTTTCTCAGATCTTGTTGCTGGGTGTGATACACTGATGGCAGAAGGCCTATATGCCAGACTGTGTAATTGTTGGACTGCTTCCTTCTTCTACGACAGGGATTTGATCTTCTCCTCGAGCCTCACATAACCCTCTTGAAGGAATATTTCCTTGTCTTGAAGATTCTGCACTGGATTTTTTCCCAGTCCTGGCAACAGTGTGTACACCATAATTGGGCACTTTTTTATCCTGGAGCCTTTGTGTCCAGCTGTCTTTTTTATTTTTTAACCTACCATTGTCTATAAAATACAGTGTCATCATGATGAGACTGTAAAAAGAGGTTCTACAATGTGAAGGTACTGAACAAAACATAAGGATGAATTCATTTCCAACAATACTGTTCTATCTTCTTGCTGATTTCATCTCTCCATTGACAATAGGGTTCTTGACATGTCCCTGGTGTAACAAACAGGCCAGCGGAGTAGTGAAAGGGGGTGGCACAAAAAAATGATAGTAAAAATAAAATAAAGACAATGTCTACTGTTTTAAGGTGTTTGGCTGTTGAGTGATGTTACTGGGCTACACTTTCCTGTCAGAAGTCTATGTTATTAGTGCAGCTGGCAAATGTTGCAACCGATTGTAAGTGTGGGCTTTGCATGAGTTGTGTACATTGTGTGTGTGATGTGTATGCTTTGTGCACAGTGGGTGTTGACTTTGTATGTTCTCTGCCTTTGTTGGGCTGCCACTGTTTTCTTATAGTGTAATTTATGCAGTTTGCTTTCCCGTGCATGACTTAAAGTTGGTTTTAAGTACCCATAATTGTGTGATTTGCACTCATATTTTGTAACAGGTTTGTTTGCTGTGTACCACCATTCTGTTTTTGCACAGCGTATTCAGCACTGCTTCTGAAACTATTTGTCTACCTGCAGGTAAAATATTCATTGACTTACTGTTTCCCTCATAAGATCTACACAAATATTTTCCATTGCAAGGCTTATATGCCTAAAGCACTCAAATATGTTTATTTATTTGTTTATCTTTAAAAGGACTACGAGAACAAAATTGGCCTAATTAGAAAAGAGCCAAGTGGATTATACTAGTTGAAGACTTCACTGTTACTTGGTATAAAAGAAAATAAATAAATATACACATACATACAGAAATAAATAAATAAAGAAACAAAAGCCTTACAGTTTTGGGTATTGCTGCTACAAAATTACTGAAACTGCAGAAGAAATGGCCTTTAGCAGAAGGTTATGCCTTAATATGTAGCACAAAAGGGATTTTAAAATATACAATGCTTAAGATTTAACAATTACAATAACCCTTCTCGTGCCTAACCTCTACCAAACAGAGTAATATATATAGGAAGGTAAAGTCCATCCCCAAAAGAGATCGGCTTGTGACTTTACTGCTTTCTAGATGCTGAACAGTAGCCCTTTAGCCAGCAGAGTTTGCAGTAAGAATATCCATACCAAAATGAGATCTGCATTCTAGCTTAATACAATTCCAAGAAGAGGGCTTTGTTTTTTTGCATAAAGCAGCCCTCTTCTTTACCATAAGCCATAACCTAACAATATTCTCAATTAAGTGGCCACTGTAATCAAGACTGGTGAAATAGGAGGTGAAAATGAACTGAAATTGTTTCACATTTTAGTTTGGTGATCATTTTGTAGCATGACAGGATGTAATTGCTTACAATCTGAAGATCATTTTTTCTTTTACAATGTAATGTGTCTGTAAGACGTGGGATTGAATACTGCATGACTAATAAGCATATGCAAACCAGAAATGGAATGTGTATACAGTCTAGCTCCAGCATTCCCATTTAGTGAAATATATATTTATGTGTGTGTGTGTGTGTGTGTGTGTGTGTGTGTGTGTGTGTGTGTGTGTGTGTGTGTGTGTGTGTGTGTGTGTGCAATATGGGTGCATACAATATTTATAATGAACTTAACATACTACAGTTAAGCATTATTAATGAATACATTCTAGCAAATGTTGCTTAATGTTTTACTTATTCGCTGTCACACATTGGTCATGTGCTGCACATGCAATATTTGTCAATATCTTTATGTCAGTATTTTTTTTTCTTTGTATTGCTAAGTGCATTTATTACTTGCTATTATCCTTGCCAATGTAGCCTGAGTTGTGGCCGAAAAGTGTCCTTGGACCAGTTCACTTTCCTGGTTATGAAAGTATAATTATACATGAAATGGAAAAAAAGGGGATGAACATGACAGAAATAAGTAAGGAACTAGTAAAGCACATTTTAATTCTGCATTATTCATGAGAGAGAAAACACTTCCCTCTGAAGGCATTGGAAAGTAGCAGATTGACTTAGTGTGGAATCCTTCTACTTGTCACTTATAAATGTACAGCAAGGATCATTTACTGCACTGAGGGTTTTCATATCTCAGCATTAGAGTGTGGGGGAAGGTCTGTCAATTCTTTTATAACTACAAAAAGTCCCTTTGCAAAAGCCTGCTATTTACCCTCTTTCTTTTGCTGGAAGTAGCTAACAGCATAGAACAAGCTCTGACAGACACATAAATGAGGCTCAGTCAGGGAAACATAAAAGTATCTCTGTTATAGAAGGTGTGTTTAGATGACAGTGCTTCACAGTCCTGCCATTCTGTCTTAATGACAGGAGAAAACAACACCACTTTCTTATGTCTAGCATGATTCATATAAAGAGGACTTGAAATACATTCTGGGAGAAGGAATAAAAACATGAAAACAAGATCATGTTACCAAGACAGTCCCCCATCATCCGCTATTTTAAAGGAAACACATTAAAACTGAAAAAGAAACACTTGGAGTGATTTTGAGGCATTAAAATAGCTGTGAAAACAAAAATGCAATAAAAACATGTTTTGTTAAGTTTTAAGGTAGGGTTTTCCTTTAAGGAATCTGTGTTGAGTTAACTTTATAGAAGACAGCACCTTAGCTCAGTATTAAAACAACATGCAAGCAATGGCCAGGCTAAAGAAGATGTAATCACATTACCAGCAACTGATGAGACTGTTTTATGGGTCTGACTTTCAAGATATAGACAATGAAGCTTTTTACTTCCATCATCCTAAAGTAGCACTTTCATTGATAGGACCTGCACAAATATATTACCACAAATTATGGATAATGCTGAAACCTGATACTTGTCCAATCAGAAAGTCATCACATAATAAGTAAGGAAATCTGCTTTTCAGTACCTTTCTCCTGTATTCAATAACAAATTTGCTTGTACTATACTTTACTCTTTTAAGGAGCTCTGCTTTGCAGTATCTTTAACCTATACCCAATAGCAAATTTGCTTATATTCTGGTCTTCTGAAATCCTTACTCCACCCACAGATTGCAAACATAATATCATGTTAAAGCAAACAGCAAATCAGACAAAGCAAAACTGGAAATCCAAAATGAAAGCTCCACTCCCTGTAAATTCAGACCATTGTTTAGAGAAAAAACAGAAGTAACATATACTTTTTTGTTTATAGAAACACCTATGAACACATATCTTCACATTTCTTAAATAGTTATGTACCATATATTAACCCAAAGCAGGTATTAAAACAAAACAAAAAAAAAAAAAAAAAAAAAACAAACAGAGTTTCAATACTTCTTTCTTTACACTAGTTTCAAGTACATCTAGTACATTAACCCAGACTCATGACTCTCTGTAAGATCATAATCTGGTCTACCTATCTGCCTTCACCCAATTTATATTTATTACATGTCATAACCCATTTCCTCTTTACTCATAAATGCAGTTTGTCATTTATGCTACTTTTTCTGAATAAAACACTCCTGTTTTCACATGTATTCAACATTTTCATATCATGAAGCCCATTCTGAAGCCTTTCAGAAATAGACTGTAAATTACTTTAAAAAGGTCTCAACAGCCATTAGATTGTAAACACTTGCAATAAGGCACTAAACTATATTATTAAAAATATACTGAGAATGTGAGCTGCTCTTACTTACAAATATGTTCAAAGTGGTTTCCTGTAAAATTTTGTATTCAACTTCCTTGTCTCAGAATAACACAAGCCTTATCCCTGTAGAACTCAATATTTAGAAATTCATAACATCCTTCTTCATGCCATAAGAAAACCCTTAAGGTATCCATACTTTGACTCTCAATATTGTTTAGGCAGTGAATATTTATGTTGTATTCAACTGGACCTTGATTCTAAAAGACTTCATCTTGTTGTAAGTGATGTACTCCATTGTAAGTTTGCATTATCTTTAGGCCTCACACTGGATAAAGTCAGTTACAGCGAGAACAAGTGTTTTGGAGTCTGGCACTTGGATTGCAAAATGATTAACTCTGAACTGTGGTAATCTTCAGACCTGCTGGCTAAAGCTGCTGTATGGCTCTTTTGGATTAAAGCCTGTGACTTTTGAGTGGACCACTCCTTACATATAGTTCACCCTTTTACAATGCTATGGTTGTTCAGTGTGGTTACCACATTAAAAGCTTCCCCAGACTTATCTCATTTACTAATATTATTCAGATGGTCCTCACCACAGAATGACAAAACATTTTCACTCCTTTTCACTAGGTGAACACTGCAATACTTAACAGCATGAACCATTTTCCAGCTTAGTTTTAATATTTGAATAATCTGAGATGAGACCAAAGATCACTGCACAACTTGTGAGCCTTCATATTTATTACTGATCACTGTTCATGAACTTCTCCGTATGCAACTTGTAATTAATGCCACTCTTTTAACCTGTAAAATAACGTGAATTAAGTTTGCTGAAACCTGAACTTTTAATGAAAGACCACACAGAACAAAATTACATTAGTTAAGAGCTTTAGTCCAAGTTAATCAAGGACTTCTTCAGAACAAAACATTCCAAAAAGACAATGCCTTAAATAAACTGACAATTGATGACATCACAGCACAATTAAATTGACTGGCCCTATACTTTAAAAGCTGTATACCACCATTATGTATCTTTACATGATATAAAATAAATGTTAAAAATATTAAACATGCACATCTAAAATTTTTGAACAAGGAATAAGTGAACACACAAATTAAAAATATTATAACTCTAATTGTCGCAACTTTAAAATACTATCACTCCCGATAGTTTCATTAAGGCCAGGAAATATTTCTGTAGCTGTCAAAGGCTGCCATTTTAATTCAAGGGCTTCAAGTTTTAATTTTCATGGCTCACCTCTCAAATCTAAATAAACAGAGTCAAGCACCCTAATTTTAAAATTGTGTTCTGGGTTATCTGTTAAATGTCTACTCAGTGCACTTTTGCCATTCATTTTGCCAGTATCAAGGGTGTGCTCATGCATTCTTTCTCTAAGCTTCCTCTCAGTTTTTTCCTGTGTAGAACCCAGCACATCCCTGACACTTGGCAGCATACACTAATCTTTTTGAACTGCAGTTATAGTAGGCATTTTTATTAACCCATTCCTTCATATTTATATTTTGTCACCTTCAAAAATATTTTTACACTGTGCACAGGTTAAGCATTAAAATGTGCTTTTGTTAACACCACAGTTCAACATGTTCTTAAAATTACTGTCTGTTTTATGGACAATTTTAGGGCCATTGCTCAATAACTTAACAAGCTCATCAACTCTGAATCCATTCCAGTTTTATGTTAAAATATTTCTAATGGATTTTCCATTAGCACTGTAAGTAGTAACAAATGATCTACTTAACCCCCTTACTTTGTCACCTTCCCAAAACCTGTTGTTTAGACCCCAGGTATAGTTTATACACCCCTTCTTCTATTTTCTTTAACACTTCTGTTGTTGTAATACTTATTAATTCACAGGGATACCCCCTCAATAAAAACATATTTTTTAACTTAGACAAGTTATCTATATCAGAGGCCATTCTAGCTGCCCTTACCATCTGCCCCTTTACTATGGCTTTTGTATGATGGTAAAGGTAACAATTAGAGAATGTAGCATATTGTTTGAATATGTTGCCTTCTGAGAGAAATGCTTTACTTGGTCTATCTTTCACCAAAAGAACATCAAGGAAATTAATCCTTTCCACAGAATAGATAGAAGTAAACTTTAAAAAATTCCATGGTATTGTCTAAGTAATTCATAAAGTCATAACTTCTTGACACTACCAGTCCAAAATATACAGATGTCAATAGGAAATATGCAATGAAGATTCCATTTTGTATTAAAATGGGACCAGGTTACATAGGTATCTTGTCAGTGGGCCGTAACTAAGTTGGCATATAAAGGGGCACACGCTGCACCCATTGCTATGCCAGTCCTCTGATGGAAAAGGGACCCTTCAAAATATACAAAGTTATTCTGTAACACTAATTCTAATAAGGTTACAGTTTTGTATATCATAGAGTGGTCCCAGTTAGTATAATTATGCAAAAATTCACACGTCCATAGGGTACCTATGTCATGGGGGATCACAGTGATGAGATCTTTGACATCTAGTTTAACAAGGATGAGATTGTCAGTATATAAAGATGGGGTAATGCGGGTTAAAAAAAATCATACGAGTCTTTCACTATATAAGTGTAGTTTTTCAAAACATCTTTTAACACAAAGTAGACATATTTCGCAAGTGGGTAGGTTTTTGAATTACTAGCATCCACTATAGTTTTTAAATGTGGATCTTAAAGATCTTTATGAATCTTCAGTATACAGAAAATTCTGGGGATTTTGTGTTGTTTATTTCATAACACTTTATATAGTTTGTCTATTAGCCCATCCAGCAAAGGTTCATATAACAGTGTCAAACTTAGCATATAGTATATTAACTTCTCTGATCAAAACTTCCTGATAGGTGTCTCTGCTCAAAACCCTCTCCATTTTGTTCATGTAGCCTGTGGTATTCCATACCACAAGGCCCCCACCTTTATCAGGTTTCATTATTCTGATACTTTTATTGTTGCATACCTCATTTAACAAAATTTTCTCATCTTTACATATATAAGTTGTATCTCACTTTCATCTTTGTTTTATTACACATTACTTTTCTAATTTCTGCTTCACACATCTTTTCAATTAAAAGAACTTGTGAATTCATAGGGGGATTAAAAGTACTGGACCCATGAAAAACATGCTTATTCAAGGTCTGGGTGCCTCCAAGCCATACATTCAAATTAAGTTTCCTTGCTATAATTTTACATCAATAAGCAAATTCACCACATTTGTTCTTCTTTTTTATGGCTGTATGGTACTGCAGTCTGACTCTGGAGGTGGTTGTTTGGCTATACAGTTTATTTTACAGTTCTGTTGCCACTTTGGTGTGTGGTATTCAATCTTCTACCCCGGTTAGAGAAGGAATAGATGGACATTGATTCCTATCAACATCTCATTATGTGGTGCATGTTATGACTTCATTGATTCATGTGGTTGCCCTTTCAGTGAGAATGTCTTCAGTTTAAATTTAGACCATTGTGAAGATCTGTGCACAAGTGTTCCATGTTGCTAAGCACATTACCCAGTATATCTACCAAGAGGCGGGAACAACAAGCTATTGACCCTTGCATCGTCAGGGAAAAGACTATTTATTGGTGAAGAGCCTGCAGAACACATCTCAGGAACCACCCTGGGATTAGTGTTGCTGCTCTGAGAAGAAGCAGATAGTCATTTATTCCCAGCTACCTGCAAATAATCAACAGGAGACCTGATTTTTTAATGTACTTTATCACTGTGGCATTTTAGAAGTTTTAAGTAGTATTAACGTATTGTTCACTGGTGTTTGATGACATAAGTTTCAAAGAATGGTTTGGCCCATCTGTTACCAGTCTGCTTACACTAAGAACTACAAGACAATACAGCAATTCCCTTATGTTTACTGACAATCCTGTATTGTTATCACATTGATAAAATTTGTTTGAGGTGCAAATATGCATTCAGCTGTTAGGCTAGCCTCTCTTAAATACCTTACATGTCCGTAAGCAGCATACTACAACATCATAACTACAAAACTCTGCACCCACTTTGTTGCAATTATAAATAAATTATTACTAAGCATTAGACAGTCCTTAGGCAACCACTACCATATCCACAGATGTACCCTCATCTGTACTTTCATACACACCTGAAAGTAGGTACTCTGGCTTCAAGCCCACACTTATACATTTTTCAGAGGCTGTAGGCCCACAGTACTAATAACAGATGGCTCAATATTTAGACACATTTTTATTCCACTCATAAGGTTTAGCAGAGATAAAAGATAAGATCATGTTCAGCCGTCTCTGTGGCGTTAGGATTTGTGACAAAACAACAGCCTTTAGGTTATTATACCACAGACAGGAGTATGGTATTACAGTTGATTCAATTGGGGTAATAATCCATTGATACTGTAGGGTAAATGCTAAGAACCATGGTTGAGGTCTCTATGGGTGAGTCCAGAAAAGGAAAGATGTCTGTTTTGATCAGTATCTTGCCATTTCTGAAAATGATGCCATAGTTTCTAAACAAAATAATTGACAAAAAAGAATTGGATAACTAATATTTGTTCTTCCAGGGTTATACACTGTATGTCAGCAATGGATACACTGATTGACAGGTCAGCCTATTTCACTAGGAGTGGCCTGCATCTGTCTCTTCAGGGCTTCCTCATATTAGCTAAGAATTTTTCACACTAAATAGTCCCTTACTTAGGCTGTGTCCATCTCTTGTACTTTCCAGTCTAGAAAATCCCAATCCATTTTAAATTAAGGCAGCAAATCCCAATCCATTTTACATTAAGGCAGCTCTCCTTAATACAAGAAGTCTGAACAAAAATGTTGCTTGATCTTGAGATGTTGATGAAATGCTATGACATTCATATATATGTGTAATTAGTAAGATTTGGTTTCAGTGTACCACACCTATCACTCATTCAGCCCATCTGAGAGCAATGGCAGAATACTGGTATTTATCCATGTGCCCGTTTCTCATGTCAATCATGCATAACATTCACTTGGAACTCTTCCTCATTTCTGCTGCAATAAACCAAAGCGAGTTGTCACATTATTGTTAACTATACTCGCTAGCAAAAAAGTTCTTTGATTTTGTTAATTCAAATGCCCTGGAAAGGATTGCTCATACCCAGACAAGAGAGAACAAACATTCTAGATCTGGTCCTCACTAACATGTCAAACAGATACACTGCCAGAACTGCCAGACACTCATTAGTTAAATTTGACCACAAATCAGCTATGTTTGAGCTGGCACTAATACCAGAACTCAAAAAGGGTGAAATCAGACTAAAAAACTTCACCAAGGCAAACTATACCCTCCTAGGCGAAGGTATAAATGCATTCTATGCCCCACCCCAAGTTGGAAGTGGTAACTAGACCAAAGCTTACATTAACGCATTAAAGCCCTGAACAATCACTTGTATAAACTAGGATGTGCCAGGAAGAAACAAAGCTGAAGCCTCAAGAAAAAAACAAACTGCCATAGTGCACATCCACTATCAACAAACTTTACAATAAATGCAAAACGTTGTTGTCCAAGAAAACAAAGGCAAGGCCCCAACAATGGAAATGCACCCTCCTCAGCCTCAACAGGCAAATAAGACAACTTGTCAAATCTTTTAAGGGCTCCTGTGAGAGAAACTTAGTAAGTACAACCAAGGATAGCCATAAGGCCTTTTACAGCTCTGTATGTAGCCTAAAAGGTAGGACTGCAAAACCAGTGACCAATGGTATCACACTCACTGACCTCACAGAGATAACAAACCTGCTAGTGGATAGGTTTGCTGAAAATTTCACTCCCTTATCCCCTCCTAACTTATCACAAACCTTCTCTCAAATTTCCTCCCACCCTACATATTTGAAGAACAGGTCCTCAAAGTCTTGCCCAAGTCAAAAAACAGCTTCTGTGGGACCAGACAACATCCCAGGTTGTCTTCTAAACAGACTAAAACATGAACTAGTGTCACCATTAAGTATCCTTTTCAATCATAGTCAAACAACAGGCTTTGTTCCTGTGGAATGGAGAACAGCAACAGTTATTCCCCTCTACAAAGGTGGCTTAGCAACAGACCCAAGGAATTACAGATCCATAAGCCTGACCAGCCTCATCTGTAAGGCCATGGAACATATCATTATGGCCCTCATAAATAAAGACTCATTGATGAGGGCAAATCTGTGCACACAGCATCCCTTGTATTGGCAAAGGCTTTCGACATAATCCCAGATTCAGGTATTACCGATAAACTTAGCAAACTGAACTTAAAGCCCTTTGTTGTAAGATGGATTGCCAAATGGCACACAACCCAGACACACAATATCAAAGTGAGTGACTCTACATGACCTGTTAAAAGCAGGGTGCCACAGGTGTCAGTTCTGGGCTCCCTACTGTTTGGTATATACTTCTCAGAGGTTCATGTCAAAACTAAGGGGTTGTGGCTGACCAAGTTTGCAAATGATTGCAAACTAGGTACAATCATTAAATCCCCAAATAATGCCAGTATACTCCAGGAGAGTCTCACACAGACCAACGACTGGTGTATTAGTCACGGTCTCAAACTGAATGCAAAGAAATGCATCATCATTCCCTTCAGCACAAACAATGTCCCTTCATACTATCAGACCAAAAACAATAACCTAAGTACCCGTGAACCTGTAAGAGATCTGGGATCACAGGATGACTGCACCCTTAACTTTGACTACTGTGTGTCTACTGTAGTAAGGAAGCCTTTTTATGTAGCACACTTGATTAGTAAAGGCCTCATCTTGAGAGCAAAAGAGGTTATAAGCCCTCTATACTCAGCACTAATCCAGCCCATAATTGAGTATAATGCCCTGTTCGGCATGTACAGTACAAAGCACCTGCAGCAACTGGAGAAACCTTAAAGGTTTCTAACAAAGAAGATCAAGGGGCTTCAGCATGTGCCTTACACAGACCGACTAAAGTCCCTGTCACTATACTCCGTGTTGTACAGAGGGGAGACTTATGCCTGGCCCACAGAGCAATCCATGACCAAAACTTAATGAAAGATTCCCCACATTTTCAGCATAAGACAATACTTACTCAGGTAAGGAAATAACTTATGTGTGCCATTAGGGAGACTAAAGACATGATATTAAATTAAAAGTGCTTATTTGAAAGATAACTTTATTTGTTTTACTATATTACAAATATTAGATGCAACATCCAGGGGGATGTCATAATCACTCTCTATTCTTCTTCATTATAATATATAATATAATATAATATCATATAATATAATATAACATAATATAATATAATATAATATAATATAATATAATATAATATACAACACATTGTTTTGAATGCACCTATCTATACTTTTGGCCAAACCGGATAGACTGCAATAACTAAGAAGAAATCAAACTTGTAAAACTTTTTTTTTTGTTTTTTTCTTTGTCTCATACCAGCTTTTATGTGATGATTTCTGCTTCACCTTCTTGGCTACAAAAGATCCTGTCCTGCTCCACCTAATCCACCTCAAAAATACTTCTAATGCTAAAAGTAATCACTACAAAGACTTCAGCCTTCATTACAGCATTAAACAATATGTTTTGGAGAGACAGGCTCGTAACCCAAATAATCCTTTACTTATTGAAGAAACCCCCCTTGCATATCAAAAAGTGTGACACATTTGCTTCTTCCGAGTTTTACACTGACAATTGGATGGGTAACACAAGCTTATTTCTGGGGTAGGCAGTATGTATATCATTGAGTAGATGGCAAATCTTCCCAACAGACTGTCTGGATTAAATTGCTAAACTCTGTATGGTTACTAAGACTGCCTGCCTAGTAAGAACGTATGAGCCTATGAACCTATAATTTTGTAAATCTCAAAAATGTTCATCCTACAGATTTATCTGATAGACCTATGATTTATAATGATGACTTTCATATTATTTGTGAGCTGTTCTTCTGAAGCTTGCAGAATATAGCTTATTTTTGTGCATGCAGGGAGGACTACTTTTAATAATGGTACAAAAAAAGTTCAGAGTCAATTATGCTATTAGCAGAGTTCAGCTATCAAGAATAAAAATGTTTTATAAAACTATGGAGTATATTATTAGCCTTCTTTGAGCTCCCTCAATAGTTGAAAATAAATGCAATTTAATTTAAAAAAGGCCTATAAAGTTATCTATACTTATGCTTGACCCCCTTTTCTCCACACATGTTACTGTTATCTTTATTGCTAAACTTCTCTTTGACCTACCCAAGTCACTACTACTACTTAAACTGGTGACATGGTCATCTATAGATCTATCTTCAACCACAAAGACAAACAAAACCTACTTCAAGGTGACCTCCTGTCTCTCAACAAAAGGCACAAGACCTAAAATAAATTGTCCAAATCCTCTACCAGTCTTGGTTCATAGGTTCATATGTGTTTACTTGGATAATGACCCCAAGGGCCTTTTTAACCGTAGCCATGCATGCCAAATCTCTAACAAGTTCTGGTACCCTTGATAAGTGTAAGTAGGGACTTGGGAAATGAAGCATTTAAAATAGGGACCTGAGAGATGAACCATTTACTGGCTGCCTGTGTCTGTCTCCAGTGGAATCAAAAGCCACTCTAATCACAGCAAAGAAACTACAACTACCTTCAGATAACTCAGTAGCTGATTTGATTAACTCTAAAATGTTGATCATACTTTCATTCCTAGCACGTCTCTCCCCTCAGAAGCTTTTACTGATGTCATCAGTAACGCCATTGGGGTCCTTTCATCTATGGGAACGTACCTCTAAAAGTACGGAAGTGGTACTAAATGGATTTTTATACTTTCAAAAAAAGCTTCTGAAGGGAGAACCACGTGTTAGGAATGATGATGTTTTTCCAGTTAATTATATTCTCATATTGATCACTGCTGCAGTAAACTTAGCTGTATGAATTACATCTTACCAAGAATGTAACAGCTGGTCAGCTTCCAAAGCATCACAGCACCTTCTATGCTCCCAAACTTTCAAGCAGCACAAACTGAGCTGACTAAAAGATAAGTTTGAGTAAAAAGCCCTTCAGAGCTTTACAGCTGCTGAACATGTGCTCATCTGAGGCTTTTGAGGATTGACAGCCAGCTTGTGCTTTCATTAGCTGGGTGGATAAGTTCCCTTTTTTTTTTACTGACATTTTCTTACTTTTCTCTTCAGGAAAGTTATTTTTAAACCTAGGAGTGTTGTGTTTTAATAGATTGTCTCAAGACTGTAGTATACTTTTAAACAGGGCACTCATTGTTTCTGTTAGTAGTAGTGTTATATAACTGCTAAAAAAGTTGTTTGTGGAGAAATTGTGTTTATTTTAATATTGTGGGTCTATCATAGTATTTGAAAATGCTTTTTCTTTCAAAAAATTATAATAACTTTTGTGGACTGGTACTTTTGTTGGCATTATTGCTTGCATTCGCAGAATAGAGGTATCCTTTTTGGCTTGGCCATGGAATGGATTGTCAGTTCCATGGCTGATTCTGCTTTCAGCCACAAAACAAAAAAGTTAAACAGGCTAAGGTTAGCTATTTATCTCAGCCAGATATGGGTGACTCTGCTGTGGTCATTTGTTGTACCTCAGACCACTCATCTTTTATCCTGGATCCCTCTGGTGTAGCACCTGCAGACACTATGGACTGGGGGTTAACACCTCCTCTATGGATGTTGGGGTCCCCTTTGTGAGCATGAGAATACCACTCTTGTCAGTCCTGGGAGAAGGAACAGGGTAGGTTTGTCTTTTGTGTAAAAATGCTGTGCCCATCACTGAGGAATTAGTGGCTGCCATTAGTAATATGGTTGGCCTCATTTTTCCTGTCAAAAGGAACCAGAAAACCAAGCATGTATCTACTCCTCCTCAAATTTCATTGGATAGGAGTAGTTCACTGGGACTGGCCCAGGGTTTGCGTCAGGCTATTGATCCTTCTTGTAAAGCAGTTTCCAGTAAAAGAAAGAGGGATGCCTCCTTTCCTGAAGAGATTGAAGATTCTGAATCTGAACAGGAAAATGCAGAGACAAATTCAGGGTTTTGTCCTCAGACTCTGATTGAGACTCAGAGGAGAGCTCAATTCCTGATTCTCCCTGTGAGAGTTTATCTTTCTCTGAGATTTATCACTAAAATATCCCAGTGTTTTCAGAAGGAGAATACTGAGGTTTCTTAGTACCTCAAAAAAATTATGACTTGCTGCAGAAGAATTTTCTAGAACCTACACCCACGCTCCTCTGCTGTCTGCTTTTGAGGATATTTATCTGCTGCCTGCAATTTTCTTGCTAGTCAGTCAGCTGTTCCTAAAAAGGCAGATTGGATGAATAGAGTTCCTTTTAAATTTGTATACACAATTCCCAAACCAGACCCAGCAGTTATTGCCTTAGTTGACTCCTCTGCTGCTAAACACTTAGTTAATTCCTATGCTTTCTAATAAGGATGGAGAATTATTGACAGGTAGGCAGAAAAAGTGTATACTTCTGTCACTTTGATTTCAGAATTTCCTAAGTATGAGGAATGCTTTTTCTACAGTTTCGTCTTGTAAAAAAAACATCTGTTTTAAATAACTTAGTTTCTTCTACTGCATAGGTCACTACTTATCTGCTTTGATTGTATAACTCTCCTGATGCTTCTTCCAGAGCTATGGCCACTGGTAAAATTATAAGGAGGTTTGCTTGGTTGCACTCTCAGAACCTCCCAGATTATTTTGAAAATGAGATTTTAAATTCTCCATTGGATACAGATGTAGTCTTTGGCACTTTGCTGCAGAGATCATCAAAAAGTATGATGAAAGGAGCAAGCTGATCCAGGGAATCTCTAATATGTTTTAGTACTCCATTTCCAAATTGTCCAAGGGATTTTCTTTCTCCTTATCCAGTTTTGGCAAAAAAAAAAAAAAAAAACAATAAAAAACATAGAATAAACAGTTTCAACAGAATTCAGGTAAACAGATATTTAAGAAGAGCTGGCAAAACGGTTCTGGAAAGAAGTCAAAAACCTTCAAAAACCAAAGACACTCAAATATGTTTGAATGACTATTCAAGAGAACTCATGACCTCTCTCCCACTGTGGCTCTTTTTTCTTTCAGAAAGTCTTCATCTCCATTTTTCTCTTTCCCAACAGATTGTTTCAGACAAATGGGTTCTGAAAATCATACATCAGGGTTACAGATGACAGAGGGAGGAAATTCCTCCTTTCCGTGGGGTCATTCCTCATCCTGCAGATCAGACTGTTTTCTTTCCACCAGTTCTTCATTACATGCTGCCCTAAGGAATTATAGAACTGGTTCCTCTTTCCCAGGCAGGGAAGGTTTTTTTATTCAAGGATGTTCCTAGTCTCCAAGACACATAATGTTTGAAGAACAGCTCTGAATCTTTCTTTCTTAAACCTGTTTAATAAAGTGTCCAGATTCACAATGATGTCATTTCACAGCCTGCTGTTGCTTCTTCCTCTTTCAAGTTTCCTGATAACATTAAACTTAAAAGATGCTTATCATCACATTCCTATTCATCCAAACTTCAGGCATTTCTTAAGGTTATGTGTGTCTGGATCACATTACTATTTCTCTGCCTTCCCCTTGGACTATCCACTTCACCAAGTACAATTACAAAGTATCTATCTAAAGTTATAGCTCATCGTAGGCTACAGAGTACCCACAATTTTCACTATTTAGAAGACTTTCTTGTCTTTTCAGAGTCTTTTTCAAAATGTCAAGAATCTCTTTCTTTGGTGAGAGATCTCTTTCACAAGCTTGGATTCCAAGAGAACATTCAAAACTCTTTCTTGACTCCCTCATACAGGATTGTGTTCCTGAAATGTCAGCTAGACACCTCAGTTCAAAAAGATTTTCTTTCTCAGAAAAAAACAGATCTAGATTTGTTTACATCTATTTCTTCAATCACTGTGAGGGTCTCAAGGCATCTGTGATTCTCATGATACCTGTGGCAAGACTCCACATGAGTAAGATACTCTGGTATCTGAAATCTCATTGTTCACAACATCAAGACAACCTTTATCTTTTCAGATACAGGTGCTAGCATTTGTCAGAAGAAGAATCACTTGATGCAGACAACAGATATCCTTAAATCAAGTCTCCCCTACTTCCTCCCTGCCCAAAAGCAATCAGTCTCCACAGATGTTTTAGACTTTGCTTGGGGAGTAGTTTCAGGAGAGATAAAAGTGCAGGGGATGTCGGGCACCAAGGACAGATGCAAGCACATACATTTCTAGGAGATGCTTACCCTGCACAAGGTGCTCAATTCTCTGAACCATCTTTGGTACAGTGGACCTCTTCAAGTGGTTACAGACAACAACACAGTGATGTAGTACATCAGGAAGCAAGGTGGAAACCAAGATGTTCTCCCTTTGGAGACTAGCCATGTTAGCTTTGGATATAGCTTCACAGCACAATCTCACTCTGCAGGCATCCTACATTCCATCAGAGCAAAACTGCATGGCAGCCAAGCTGAACAGGACCAGGGCAGACCTTCATGAATTGAAACTAGATCTGGGGGTCTTCCAAGATCTGATCCTTCTGTGGAAAGTTCCTCATGTAGAACTCTTTGCTTCTTCTCTGAACAATCAATTGACTACATTTTCTTCAAGGCCTCCATACAAGAAGGTCTGGGAAACAGATGCCTTTTCTTTTCTTTGAACAGGAATGCACTTGCATCCCTTTTTACCCTTTCCACTAGTATCTGGGGTACTTCTGAAGATTCTGAAGGTATCCTCAAAGATCATTTTGGTGACTCCATTCTGACCCAGGAACCTGTGTTTTTTATTTCTTTTGGAAATGGCCAGAATAGATCTACTCACACAAGAGCAGAGGTGTTGGATATACACCAGAATAAATCATCTTTGGTTAAGTGACTGGATGATAGGGTCTTAATTCATTTTAGGCATCTGGTTACTATGGATGTGCAGCAGCTACCAATGGAGGCAAGAAAGCCTGTCACTAGAAAATCATATATTAGCAAATGGAAAAGTTTTTCTTGTTGGTGCCAACAACATAACAAGCACCCATTCAGGGCTAGTTGTTTTCTGGTTTTACAATATTTGTGTGAGTTACTATCCCAAGACCTTTCTTATTCCTCTATCAAGGTTCATTTATCAGCCATTTCAACATATCTGCCCATGGATCCTCCTCTTTCAAGGCAGTCACATGTCAAAATATTCTTGAAATGAGCTTTGCATAAGAGAACTCCAAGTAAACCAGTGGCCACTCCTTGGGAATTTTCATTTTGTCTTAGAAAAACTAACACTTGCTCCATTTAACAAGTTGATCTGGCTGATTTGAGGTTCTTAACATGGAAAACAGGTTTATTGATTGTTCTGACCACTGCAAGAAGGGCATCTGACTTGCAAGCTCTTATGTTCAGTCAATCCTGCCTCATTTTCCACAAGACCATCCAAATAGCTAAGGCTATTGCAGCAGTGATCAACATGAAGAACATATTGCAGTTGGATAAGTCAAACTTACCATAACAGTAGATGTTTGAATGATCGCTGCTGCAGTAGTCACTCTCTCCTGTTCTCACCCTTGTTTTTTTTTGTGTGTGCTTTTTTCTGCCAGGGTATGTTGTTATTTCTAGCCTTGTCTTTTCAGGGTCAGCCTGCCTTTCTCTGCCAGCAGGAAATCTCTGAAGGCCTTTATGCCAAAACATTTCTTTTAGTCAGCTCAGCTCAAGCTGCTTGAGAGGTCTGGTGCATGGAAGGTGCCCTGAAGCGTTGGAATCTGGCAGGATGTTATATACATTGCAGGATGAAACCCATATATCTAAGGCTATTGCAGCAGTGATCATTTGAACATCTGCTGTTATGGTAAATTCATCATACAAAACTGAACTTTTCTAAATCACATTAACATAAAAAGTAAAAAAAAAAAAAAATCAGCTGTCTACTTTTTTAGACCAAGGAGTTATCACACTTCATATCACTATCTGTTCAATCAGCTATCTGCAAAAGCATCCTCTTTGTCAGATTAACACAACCTACAATTAATCACAGCAGCTCCCTTGAAAAGTGCCACAGCCCTAGAATCCATTTCCAACATAGCCAAGTTCCTCAGGCTAACTGGTAGCCCATAAAGCACAGAGTCAAACTTCTAGTTGAATCACTACTGTTTAAACTACTACAGCAGGATATTTTCACAGCCACCCATGCCTCTCAACCTCTTAGAGTAAGATATCTGGACAAATCCATAAATAATGGGGGTACAAAGGCCCAAAAATAAGGGCACTTTTTAAATATTGCTCTTAACAAAGTTAGAAAGTTTATAGAATAACAGGTTTTGCATTAGCATGGATTTTCTATAGGATATGACGCATGAAAATCACATCTGCCATCATTTTCTAACCCCTTTCCTCAATTATTTTACAGGGATTTGCCAGAAAGCTACAATTTTATGAGAAACGGACCAAAACTATGAGTCAAAAATCTAGACACTCTGAGAAAATATGGACAGTTGAGAGTTATGCCCACCTCCTACTGTCTATGAAACCTATCTTTCCAAAACCCAGTAATTCAAATACTTAGAACAAATATTCACTGTAGTGATGACTGCTCTTTGTTATAATTCGTCAAACTATGGCAGTCTTTATACTGTGAAACTCTCCACTTATTCCAGTGTTAGTCCAAAATTCAAGATCTGTTTAAACAATTTGAATGCAAAAACAATACCTCTGCCCATATCACCTAAGCTCCACTGATGTCCTAAATAACCTGCCACATTAAAACCTCCCCTTTGGACAGAGCACAGTTGCACATCTTTGAATAAAACAACTTTCTTTTTTTTGTATTTGTCCTTTTTGGATTTTGTCTTATTCTTCTGATTGTAGCACAGTCCCTTAGCAGATCCAGTCAGTTCCTTTGTATTAAGGTTTATTATGTTATGCACAACCTGTATATTTAAGTATGTTATGTTTCTTCTGTTTGAGTAAACTATGACTACATATGTTTGTTTGATTCTTATGCTACACCGGTAAACAGATATAAATAAATAAGTAAATCTACACCGTGTTCAGACAAACAGATATGTTTCATATCTTAGGCCCCTATAAACTATAATGCATGCATGTTTATTAAAGGTGGAAATAGTTTGATTATCCCATGACAAACAAAGAAGGCTATGTTGCTAGACAACAACTTAAGCCACTGAATGTTTTTTATAGCAAAATATATCAGTCAGGATTTTTTCTCCATGGAAATGTCCATCTAAGATGTAGAACTAGTTACATACCACAAAAAAGGTTAAACAGACCATCATAAAAACACATTTTAATTACAAATATGATTCACAGATTTTTTAAATTATAAATTGTATTCACTGCTGAGAGAGGTGGCTGAAAACAGGTGTCAGGCCACATTATGCTTTTGTATCTCCTTATTACCCCCATATCTCTCTCCCTCTTCGCTGAACAACTATCCCTTCTCTCACTTACTTCTCTCCCTCTTCTCTGAAAATTTGCTTAATCCTTTCATATCCTTTCTTTTTTTTACTAAACTCTTACTTTTTCCCCCACTTCCTCTCCCTACCACCTTTCCCTGATTTATGCTTCTCAGTAGTTTTAGTTTGTTTATAGGAAATGAAATCTCTTCCCACTTGTAAATAGTTTTTGTATACTAACTTTGTTTTATTGTCTCTCCATTTATCCTGGTAATTTTCTTGTATATTACTTCAAATGTATGTTTTTGTATATCTTCTGGAGCTTTTCTCCCCGGGCCTCTACTGAAAATGGAAATAATTCCAGCTAGACTAGCCCGGTCAACAAATGTAAAATAAAATAAAAAATAAAAATAAAAATATTGACTAAGGATTAACAAGCACTATTCCTTGAAATTCGTATAGATAAACATGTGAAGCATTTGCTAGGTCATTGTTAATAGTCGTTTTGTATTAATCTGTAGTATATTACTGTACACAAGATGAAGTTATTTGCACACTTGCCTGAAGAAGTGATTCTATAGAGGTAGAGCTTGCAGTATTTATAAAAGGTATGTTCTTCTAATAAGCTCCCCAAAGATTTTAAGTTAGCAGCATAAGCCATCCTTCCATCCTTGGTTAAGGAATTATTCATGGTATGCTACAGCTAATGTAAAGTGACGCATGTCCTCTTCTACCATATGGGACATCTGATGTCTTTGTTCTAAGGTAATGGTTTATGGACAAAAATACATGACTGAATTGCGGCATGACCTACATTTCTATTGATTATGCTTCTGAAATTAACAGATATGAGGAAGCTTACAAAGAAAACAAAAATCATCCCCTGTCTTGGGAGAAAATGCCATTCAGATTCTGCAATAGGCTATTGTAAATAAGCATAAAATTATCATTTAGTGAAGTCACTCCCTTTCAGCTATTTAAATTTATTGGCCTTCCCACTCTATTCCATAGAGACAGAATACTAAGTGTCCTTCCAATCTATCTTGTTCTGTCAAAGTTAGTGACTCTTCCCTTAGATTGCTAAAGCTTGAGTAAGTTCCTCTTTTATATCAAACTGCTTGGTGCACACTGCAGCTTTTAGGATAT
This sequence comes from Protopterus annectens, assembly GCF_019279795.1. NCBI lineage: Eukaryota > Metazoa > Chordata > Ceratodontiformes > Protopteridae > Protopterus > Protopterus annectens. The sequence goes on along the minus strand of NC_056735.1, from coordinate 504,536,183 downwards.
TGAACCATTGTCCATCTTACCTTTAACATCTGCAACATCTGGTCCAGGATCACCAATCGTTGGAGAGCCCAGAGATCAGTGCTTCTGCTTTACTCTTGTTGAGAGCAAGAGAATGATAACATTATTTCCTGGAGACTACTGACCACCAGAAAGCATGATGCTTACTTCGTAGTTGCAGCTTGGAAATTGTGCTTACATTTTGCTCCTGGCAAGCGAAAGAACAGACAGCACTGATTGCTGACTGCCTCTGACTGGGCAGTGAGTGACTATTCAAGGCATCTATCAGGAAAAGGCAATGTAGAAATTGCCTCATGTTTACTGACAACCAGCTAATTCTCAAACAAACTGATAGGGTATCTGAGAGATGTATTCACACAATGTCACTGGAGGCAAAGCTCTCACATAAAAGCACTTCTAATGTCAAACAGGTTGTCAATAGTGCACATGCTGCAGTCATCACACACAGAACAAAGCTGTCACATCAATGCATACTTAAATGTAACCTTCCTAAACCCCAAACACTTCCTAGATGAAGTAGACATAACAAATGTCTTCAGCAGCCCCAAATGCAATCTTTCAAAACAACACCCACATCAACACATACAGCCACATCTCATGGAGCCTCTACTTATAAGCACTTAAGGCAACCCACCACATAATGCAACATTCAAGTAATTGTTGACTCATTTGAGAGACACAATGATGTCCCTCTCACCAGGTGAGTAAGGAGAACATCACAGTCAGTTGCTTTTCAGGGACTAGGATCCACCACATTATACACATACTCTAGTGAGCCACGAGTACCAGTATGAATCAGTCATAGTCCATGTGGGTATAAATGACCTGAGACATGCCTCCCTGGACTATATGGACACAGACATTGTAGAGGTAATGGAATATGTGTCCCAGGCTGATATGAGCCTAGCCCTGAGCAACATTTTATGTTCTCCAAGGATGATGCCACAATATGAACAGAAGATGACTGAGTTTAATGATTGGCTTACATTCTGGTATCATTCTAAAGGGGTGCGATATTTGTCAGCATGGAAGGAGATAGTCAACAGACAATGCTGCTTTGCCAGGGATCATCTGCCCCTCTCACTTCTAGGCTTTTGAATAATAGCTAAAACATTATCCTGCTCCATAGTGCCTATTTTAGGCAATGCCAAACTGAAAGTTTTTCTGACATAGCAAATTAAAACTAAGAAAATATAAAGGTGTTACTGCTAAATGATAGGAGTCTAAACAAGAAACTTCACTCCCTACAAGCTCTCCTCCCCCTGGAGAATACTGACATCTCTGTAATCACTGAGACATGGCTTAAAATCATGGAAAGCACAGCGGCAGTGCAAGGTTATAATGCCTTCCACACATTTAGACCAGCTACTACACAGATGGGGACAAAATGTGAAGGTGTCTCAGTTTACAAAAAAAATAAATAAATACACATCAAGCTGGTCAAATAAGACAAGACACTTGAACTTCTCCACAATCAAATCACCATAGGCAAAATCCTATACCACTTTCTTGCAAGCTATATGTCCTCCTCTATGACCCAGAAAACCCATAACTTATATTTAAGCTTATGGAAACAAGCATCATCCAACTCAGTACCATATTCATGGGTGACTTTAATTACCCATCTATTAACTAGGAATCATATATGACACCAAATGTGCAGACACAGATTCCCAGAGTTTGTAAGCACAGGCTGCCTGGAAAAGATTGTCAATATGTTGAACAGGGGTGCAAACATACTATATCTGCTCTTCACTAATATGGGAGAGCACTGCACACCGCCTAGTTTAAAGTCCCTTCTGGTAAGGTCAGTCCACAATGTGGTCTTCTCTGAAGTACAAATAAAACCCAAAACCTCAACTAACTCTGGAAGGTTGAGGCAGTACTCTAAGCCTAACTGCCTACTATATTGATGATAACGTGGCAAATTGTCAAGCTCCCATATACCTTGAGAACACTGCTACTTACATGGAACTGTTCACAGAAACCCTATACATATATGCATGTTAAAATGTGCAAACAGACAGCTGGTATGTGTCTAGAACTAACTCAAAAGCCAGTCAACATGGTAGAATTACAACATAAATATATGTAATATAACAGAAGGAAGAAAATCATGGCAGAAATTAGAAGGTGTAGCACCCAGCAAGTAAAAAGAACTCTTATCAAACCCAACAAACAACTTAGAGGAAAAATAAAGTCTACCAAATCTAAATTTGAAGCAAATTTGTCCTTCCAGGCCAAGGACAACCACAAAGCATTCTTTAGCTGTGTCTGCAACCTCAAAGGAAATACACAATTATGTACAGAGCTCATTGTTAATGAAGCCACCTATACTGAGCCAGAAGATATAGAAAATCTACTGGCAAGCAAATTCAGCTCTAACTTTCTGTCCCTTCCCCACCAACAACCTCCCCACAGGAACCAGCATCAAATATAACTCCCCTGCTATCACCAAGGAACACTTGCTCAATAATCTATTTCTAAGGCCAAGAACACTGTATAGAGGTGCCCAGACAAATAACCCAGTATGCCTTCTAAATAGCATGAAACATGACCTTTTAGGCTGTCTGGAATTGCTATTTAACCATAGCCTCCAAGCAGGCTTCATGCTTAAGAAATGGATAACAGCAACAGTCATCCCTCTGCACAAAGGTGGGCCATCTACAGATACAGAATACTACAAACCCATGAGTCTCATTAATCTCATATGTAGTCATGGAACGAATTATCATGGAAATAATTAATAATGATATAGGAAACCTCCAGACACTGGGCCCAACCCAATTTGATTTCATAAAGGCCAGGACATGCCTACTCTACCTGGTTGACTTCTTTGAGAAGGTCACCAAAGCAAAGAATGAGGGCAAAACAATTCACACTGCCTACTATGACTTGGCCAAGACATTTAACACAACACTCCACTCACACATTGTTGACAAACTCAGGAGCTAAGGTATAAACCCTTATGTCATCCAGTGGATAGCAAGCTGGCTGACAGACAGGAACCAGGAATTTAGAATTGCAGAGTCCACCACTACAAAGAGGCCAGTCACAAGCAGAGTCCCACAGGGACTGGTCCTGGGACTGATCCCTTTTTGGCATGTATTTCTCTGAAATTGAGGACAATGTCAATGGCCTCTGAATTATCAAATTTGCAGATAATTGGAAATTGGGATCAGTCACAGAATCTCCCACCGACACTAATGTTCTCCAGGAAGGGTTGTCACAGACAAATAACTTGCGTCAGTCACAGACTAAAACTAATTGCCAAGAAATGTATAATAGAATCATTTTGAAAGTCATCCAGCCCTTGTAAATATCATACTGACAACACACTCCTAAAACTCGACCCACTAGTCAGAGACCTGGGACACACATAGATAGTAATCTAGCCTTTGACCATCATGTGTTTACAGTAGTAAGGAAATCATTCCATGTTATGCAACTTATAAAAAAAAGGAATGGCATCTAAGTTCAAGGAGGTGATTGTCCCATGTATTCAGCATTCATCAGACCAATCATTAAGTACAATGCTCCCTTTGGTAAGTACCTAACCAGGTACATCCAACAATTGGGATGTCCACAGAGGTTACTCACTAAAAGAATACAAGGTATAAGTAACATGTCCTCTGCAGACTGCCTCAAAGCCCTATCCCTGAATTCTATATCCTACAAACTGTTGGGGGGAGATCTATGCCTGGCATAAAAGGTATTGTCAGACCCCACCCTGATGGATCTGCTGCATATCTGCAAAAATGAAAACAGAACCAGAATTACCCATTCCAAAGACTTGAACCTTGCCTGTGATATAAATAGGACCTGCTTGAGAGACAGGTATGTATACCAAAGACTGCCCCTTTTCTGTACCGGGCTCACGATCCCTAACCTAATTCAAGTGTAACTTGAACAGTTGGATGGGGAATAGAAAACTCATCCCTAGTTTGGCACCTATGTCTCTAATGGACATAGGTAGCCTGTAATTATTTAATCTCTCAGGCTTCTGCTTACACTTCTCAAGGGTTCCAGAAATTTTAAAAGGTTTGGGATGCTTGGCTAGACTTAAAAAGGCCCTAGTGCTTGTCAGCATACTATACACCTACAAACCTAAGAATTTATTATTTTTGCATTTGCATCTTATGCCATTGCTGAATTCTTAATTGTCTAAAAACTTGAGTAAGTACTTCTAAAGATACCATTTTTATACAGCATTCCTACAACTGATATCTTTCATACCTCCACTGCAAAAATGTTGATTCAAATGATTTTTGGGATTGTCAAGTACTAACAGATTATATGAATGCCCAGGGAATCCAATCCTTAGATATAACACTGATAATGATTTATATGCCAATTATAGTGGAAACTCAACTAAGAATTCTTATCCATGCAAATTGATCAATAATTTTATTAATGGCATTGTGTATATTTATATCAAAGTGCTGCTGATGGTTGCATTTAAATGTGTGTGTGTGTGTGTGTGTGTGTGTGTGTGTGTGTGTGTGTGTGTGTGTGTATGTGCGCGCGTGCATGTTTATGCACATATATCTGTATCTATATATTTATTTACATGTGTATTCATGTTTCTCTCTCTGTATGTAAGTGTGTGTGTGTGTGTGTGTGTGTGTGTGTGTGTGTGTGTGCGCACGTGTGTGTGTGTGCATGCATGTTGAAGCATATACATCTATATCTATATATTTATTTACATGTGTATTCATGTTTCTCTCTCTCCTTCTCTCCTCTCTCTCTCTCTCTCTCTCTCTATATATATATATATATATATATATATTTACAAATTAATTATCTTGGTTGACAAAATAACAATGTCAATGGCAGGAATGCTGGCCAAAAAAGCTCAACAACATAAATGTCGACAAGAAAATATGCATGCAGGAGGAAAATCCTCCCCTGATGCCCTGATACAAAATAAGAAAAAAACATAAGTTTTTGCTGAGGGCAAACACTCCTGCATCCAACCCATGTGGAGGCCTCTGCCTCTCAAACCCCCTGATAATTATATATACTAACTTTTAGATCGCACAATTCCCAGGGAAAAGGAATATTCCATTACCTGGGGAATATTGATCTAGAGCACCTGTCAACCTTCTGCATATGTTGACCAAATGTGGTCATTTAAAGAGATGCCAACTTCCTAGGGTTTCAACCAAATACCAAGTCCCATGTATATATATATATATATATATATATATATATATATATATATATATATACATATATATATATATATATATCTATATATATATATATACATATATATATATATATATATATATATATATATATATATATATGCACACACACAGTTATATTTGTGTGTATGTTTGTCTGTATGTATGCGAGTATATATATGCTATCAACCATAAACAACAAAGCCTTAGAAACAATTTACCTGAACTCCAGGCGTGGATTTCACAAAACAACCTTGATATTATAGCAGCTACCGAAACCTGGTTGAAATCATATGTAAAAGACACTGAGTTTCTTCCCCAAGCTACTCATGCTTGAAAGACGATAAGCCCCACAAGAGAGGAGGAGTAGCAATGCTCTTCCCTAGAAAATATACATTAATTCCCTACTCAAAACCAACACCCAACTTCTCCTTAGCTGAAGTACTAACCTCTATATTAAAACTTAACAACCATAAAACATTTGCATAATTCCTCTGTATATTCCTCCAGGGAACAACATACCAATATTAGAAAACATACTTGCCTGGACTTCTGAAAACATAGATAATGAAACCATCATCTTAGGTGGTGTAAACATTGATTGGCTAGACATTGCCAACAGCAACCCCTCAAAAAACATAAACTTTTACAACTTCCCCCATCTATTTGAAGACATCACCAGACCCCACAAAAATAACAATTGGAGCTTCACAATACACTGGATATTAGTGTTCCACCCTAACAATATCATCACTGCAGGCATACTACCTAATACCATTAGCGATCACCACCCAGCGTATTTCATATGTAAAACTCTCCCAACCCCAGGCCAACACCAATACAAATCAACAAGAAATTTGACTAAGTTCCAACCATCCATACTTAATGAAACCTTAGCTAAAGTAAATTGGGAACACCTCATATCCCTACCACTTAATGAGGCTGTTGAATTCTTTAACTCAACATTCCTAGAAATCCTAAATAGGCAAGCACCCACCCGCCAAAAACAAATAAAACAACTTTGCAAGCTCACTCACAAAATCCAATAAGAAGTCATGTCCACAAGAAATAAAAATCTGGAAATCATGGCAGAAAAACAAAGACCCCTCAACTGTTCTACAATACAAGCAACTCAATAACCAGGCAAAATATCTAATAACTAGTGATAAAAAGCCCATTATCTCCACCTACAAAGCCAACATAAAAATAATCCCAAAACATTCTGGTCCTCCATCAACCAACTATTACACCCAGCTTCTCAAAGCAACCCATCCCCTGACCCACACAAAACCCCTACCAATCTTGCCACCCTCTTCAATTTCTACTTCATTGACATCATAGCTAACTTAACCACTACCTTTCCTACAGTTAACACAACCAGCACCAAGACAGCTAATGACCAAATCTTCCTGGAAGACAATCCTATCTTCAACTCCAACCTTTAATTCCCCCCTTTACCCACCCCCACAATAAAAAAATAAAACTTTTACTTAAGCTAAAACCCTGTATTCTGGCCCCTGAAACTCTACCCCCACACTTCATGCAGCTAGCTGCAAACTCTATAGCTTATCCTATCAGCATACTCATTAACAGATCTGTTATAGAATCCCTTGTCCCAGATATCTGGACAAAAGCATTCATTCTTCCCTTACACAAAGGCAGTACCAACACAGATGCACGCATGTCCAACTCCTCAACCACCTGCTTGAAAACCAAATTCTGTCACACACACAGCATGGTTTCAGACCAGGACACAGCACCACTACTGCCCACATCTCCTTCCTTGATACAGTTAATCAGGCACAGAATTCTGGTAAAATAATTGCTCCCCTTTTTCTCGACCTCTCCAAAGCTTTCAATACCATTTCCCACACTATCCTCCTCTCTAAACTATACACACTCCACATTTCCCCACCTACCCTACAATGGTTCAATAGCTATCTCTCCTATAGGCCACAATCCACCAAATGGCAACAATCTTACTCTTCCTTCCTCAGTACTTCCACAGGGGTACCCCAAAGCTCCATACATGGCCCGCTCTTATTTTTCATCTTTAGTAACAACTTTCACTCTACTCTCCCACAATGCTCAAAAATCCAGTATGCTGATGACTCTGCAATAATATGCATGGCAAATTCCAGCTCGGAACTCCAGCAATTTACCCAGACTGCCCTCACCTCTACTGAATCTTGGATGCATGACAATCATCTTGTCCTAAATCAAAAAAAAAAAAAAAAAACTAAATTAGTAATTTTTACCCTTAAGAAAACCACTCCCCTAGATAAAAAAAAAAAAAAAAAAAACTCTTCACTATACAAGCCCAAGACAATACCACTAAAGAAGTTGTCCCACACACTAAATGACTAGGCATTATTATACATGAAAACCTTAACTCTGGCTTACACATAAACAATAACATAAGAAAAAAACACACCAAAAGCTCAGTATGCACTACAGGCACTAACACTTTCTTAGCATCTCTACTAGACAAACCCTTGCAACTACCATTTTATTACCCTCTCTCTTTTATCATGGCCCTCTCCTCATTAATATCTAAAATTCTACAAAATCTAAACTTGATATGTGTTACAACAGAATAGACAAATTTGCCACCAAGGCCAAATTCTCACCCCACCACTGTAACTCACTGAAACAATTAATCTGGCTGAAACTCTCCCTCCATCTCTCATTCACCTAACTAACTACAGCACACAAAATAATCTACTGACCCACTTAGAGTTGTCACCATTTCAAGTGCCCAAAGTGGGACATTTTTTTTTTTTTAGAAACGTGAGATTTTGCAGGACAAATCATAGCCGTGGCCAGTATAAAGGACAGAACTTCACTTTTTTTGCCAAAATAAAAGCTTATTTTTATAGCATTTACATTGTTTATGCTATTGCATATAATATTTTTGTTTCAAATACAAAATAACCGGTTAATGCAACTATTTTAGAAAACTTAAGAAATATATTTTGTCTTAAAATCTCAAGACATTTGCCATTTTTTAGTTTTTTCGTAGGACACAACTGCCGAAAGTGGGACTGTCCCTCGCAAAGAGGGACAGGTGGTAAACCTAGACCCACAGGCTGTCCTGCTCACTCAACTCTACTTGCCAAATACCAACCCAGCAGGCAACTAAGATCTGAAAATCATCTACTTCTACAAGTAGAAAAGCCCACCTTATCTGCTGGTCAACTCCTCTACTCCTTCACCATTGCCAAACTAAGGAACTCACTTCCACCTTCTAGAAGAAACACAGGCAGCACCACCATCTTCAAGCAAATACTGAAAAATCATCTCAACTCTTCCTGGCTATGTACCTGCTCTATAACCTAACCTCTTCCTTCTCCTGATATGACAACTAGACTCCTATGCTTTTGCTACTAGTGACTGATGATATTTTCTCCATATTTATTTTTTCATCACTTGTTGACACTCGTACAATAATGCTAATTAATATATATCTGTTTATACCTCTTTGATTGAATTCATCTGGCAACCAACTAAGTTCCTGCTTTTATGAATATATTCTGTATATATTACTGTAATCAAACCAACTAAATTGCTGCTTTTAGGTATATATTATGTCTATATTACTGTAATCACTATGTGTAACACTGTTTCTTAATGTTTAATTTTTTTCTGTATCTATGTTCTCGTCGGAGCTTTTCTTCCCTGAGCCTCCACTGAAAATGGGCTCTTTTAAGTCCAGTGGACTTTCCTCATAAACAAATGCAATAAAATAAAAATATACACAGATCTAAATGAGTGTCTCAGCTAAGAGCAAATCTGAAAAGAACAGTGAAAAAAAAATCGATCTAAAAAGACCGAACAAGAAAAAAATGAAAAACAAAAAAAAGAGACATAAAAGCTACTTTTTGCCTTCTCCCCTGATAATTCTATATACCAACTCTGAGGCTGCTCTACTGTGGGGAAATGGCAAATTCCTACACCCTCTGTAGTGCTATCTTGCACAAAAAGATGCCGGCAGGCAGAAAAAAATAGCCAAAAAAAAAAAAAAATTGCTTCTATAGTGTATCTGTGATATAAGATTTATGTGAAACTTTTCTTCTTGAGTTCCTCTATGAATGTGCTTCACTTTGTAGGACTAACTAGATTAACCCAATGTACGAAAGTATGCAAATAAATAAATAAATAAACAATGGGCAAGTAAGTAAATAATAAGTTAATGAAATTTATAAATGTCATGACTCACCTCTTGACTCCTCTATAACTAGCGTGCCACACATAGTGTCACATCTTTCGCCATCTGCATGGCTGAAGGATCATGACACCCTTTTTGAGTTGCTGTATACAAAGCTGCCTTACATCAAGCTCCGTAACAGTACTATTATTTTTCTTCAATCATATCCAACGTAAAACACTGCAGTTCTTCTTTTCCGTCAAGATATTTCTTTCCAAATACCAACTATTCTCACAGACTTATTCATTTGCATGAATTTATTTACATGACGTATGGCATACTATAAAAAAATAGGCATAATTGTTTAACAAGTGTGTATGTGTCAAAGTAAAAATATAACTGTAATACTGCAGGACCACTATTCTTTTACATCACTCTTTTCCTGTTGAGTGTGATGACTTCCATAAACCCTTGGTAATGCTAACTTAAGTTACACTCTTTCAAACCTCCTTGATAACTTCTGCAAAAAAAAAAAAACAAACTTGTATTTCATGCTTTGCACATGTTGAATTTACAGCAATATATCTCTGCTGCAAGAGGCATATTTCTCCCAAGGGTACTACTGCTTAGATATTACAAAAGCCTGGCTTTGTTCTTATTTATCCAATACTGACATTTTGACATCATATAATGCATTCCAAAAAGACAGAAAACATAAAGGAAGAGGCATATCGAACCTTCCATCAACACTTTTCAGATTGTTCTAAGTCTCTCACCAAGCTGCCATAAATCAATCAGTGATACTTCAGCATCATAGTTAAAGTTAATTAATGAGAAACTGCCAATATGATCATGTATATATGCCCCACCCATACACACAGCTAGACAAATGGTCAGTGTTATAGTGACTGGGTGACTAACAATAAAAATGCCTCTGGTGACCTAGATGCAGACTGGAACGTGTCTAATGACATCTAACCCCAGCCTTTAATTCACGTTTATGGCCGTTTTCCTATCTATCTATCTATCTATCTATCTATCTATCTATCTATCTATCTATCTATCTATCTCTCTGTCTATGTCACATTTGTTAACTGGGTAGGTGCACTTGTTCAAGGATTCTGTTCAGGCATTCCCTAGACCAAATTGGCAATGAGTTTGACAGTTAAATATTGTTAACAGACACAACAATATTTGCAATGTGAAAAACAATCATGATTTGTTAATCTAATAAAATATTCAACATAACATGTATAACAAGAATTAATAGGTTCAACAATATGGTGGTATGACACATTACCATCTACAGAAGGTTTGATGTCCAAATCCTTCACTGAACAGCTACAGACTATTGTGCAGTATCAGACCACAGTCAATGCAATAAGCATGTATGCATATGGATATATGTAAACCAATCAGTACAGAAACACCTTTCTTTAAAAAAAATAAGTAAATGGCACACAGATTGCTGGCATTGTAAAACCCATCCTCTATGCATCAAAATCAAGGGATAAAACTTATTGATTTATTTATTTATTTTTGCAAGGTTCTGCATCCACACAAACACACCCTACTATTTAAATATACCAACTTCATCCAACACTGCAGAGGAGCAAGGAAAAGGCATATTTCCAATTCCCAATATTATACAGGTCTTGCACCAGCACCTTTGACTGCTGGTCTGTTGATCACATAGCGTTATACTATTTTATAATTTTATATAAACCCATGCATATATGTGTGTGTATATATATATATATATATATATATATATATATATATATATATATAGTTAGACAGATATAGATAGATATACATATATTTACCAACTGAAAAACTTCTGTGTGAGTCTGTTATGATGTGTAATAACAATACTAATTATACAATTATAATACTAATTATACAATAATATTTTTATAGATAGTTTTTAGGGTTCTTTTACACCGACCCAAAGAAGTCTAGAAGGATGAAAGCTATCTTTGTTAACACTAGGTTATGAAAATAGAATATGATTTTTACAATTGATTTTTTACATGCAAAGTGTATATGTATATATTTATATATATTTTTTGATTGCCAAACGGACTAAGGTTGATATATTTCCAGTCATGTAGTATATCATCTTGGATAAAATCACTGACTTAATAATCTAATTAATAATCTGGTTAAATAAGAGGTACCACATCATTATAAATTTTATTTAAAGTACATAAGGGTTGTATTATTAAGACAGCTACTGAGTAAGGCAGGACTAGCTCGAATGTCACATTGATGGGCGAAGGGATGTGAATTCATCATGTGTAATAATAACACTTTGTTTTACAGCACAATAAACCAATCCTTTGTCTGATAAAAAGTATATATATATATATATATATATATATATATATATATATATATATTTAGAAAGCTTGTGAGGAAACTATTACTCTATTTTTGTTTTACTTGGATTGCTTGTCTATGTACTTAATAAAGGATTTTTGACTGGAAACAGGCTGCCTGCCTTGCTTGGATTACTTTCAAATACTTAGTAATTCTGTACAATTATATATTTTTTATTATTATTTTTTTTTTTTACTTAAGACGAGTTTAAGTTCACTATTTCTACTACTATTGTCTGATTTGATTAATATACAGTGATTAACTAGAGATATATGGACTGAAAATCTTCCACACAGAGAACTTTCTTACACTGTTTTAATGTAGTCCTAGAGACAGTCAGAGAGAAGTTTCTCACACTGTTTTAATGTAGTCCTAGAGACAGTCAGAGAGAAATTTCTTACACTGTTTAATGTAGTCCTAGAGACAGTCAGAGAGAAGTTTCTAAAACTGTTTTAATGTAGTCCTAGAGACATTCAGATACCATTCTCTCTAGCCACAGAAATACTGACTTCCAAAATAATTTGCAGTTGAGACTGTGTGCCTGCCTTCAGTAAAAAGCTGCAGCTGTTCCTAAATTAAAAAAATAATAATATATATATATATATATATATATATATATATGCTATTTTTATTACAACATTTAAAGAAAAATGAAGTTCAGAATTCTTCCTGCACACACAATTTTTATATGTGAAGACAGAACGTTACTATACTATATACTTTTACTGTCTCAGTGTAATCAAGAGCTGACAATATATTTTTATTCTTGTCATGTTGTTTACATGCACTACTTGGCATAAAACTATATTCATTTAATTTAAACTGAGGATTTTACAAACAATGCAGTCTGACCATATTTATTGGCCAAGTTGAGTGTAATTTGTCACTATTGCCTAACCTTCAATTTGGATATGTATTATGCATCACATTGCATGACCTAAAGGCACGAAACCTGAGGAAACAACAGCATCTCTCTCATCAGTCTACACTAAAAATGTGTTTTCTTTTGCTGTAGCAGTTGAAATTACTGAAAGAATACATTTTTTTCCTGAGAGATAAGTATTCCCTTTTGTTGTAATATAATAGCAATATGTTAAAGATACATATCTATTTTATGAAAAAGAACAAAGGTAAGATGAATCAGTACTGTGAAACAAAAGGCAAAAACATGAGTCCTAATGGCTATGTATGTCTGCTGATTTTACATTCCAGAACAGGACTATATATCCCTGAAACCACTTTAGATGGTCTAGCACATTTGTCAGCAAACTATATCATGACAGCAAAATGCAGAGTCCACCAAGTTTATAATTTTAGATAAAATGATATGCATTATATTCATGTAATGTACATCACAGTATATAAGTTCAAAGTGGAAAAGGTTATCACTCTGGAGAAATATATGTATGATGTATAGAGATAGCTAGAGAGATAGACATAGGTATATAAATATAGATATAGATATATAGATATACATATACACACACATTTAATCAATCTATGCATGTGCATGTGTGTGTACAGATATAGAAACAGATATAGCTATAGATATAGATATTTCTAAACATAGCTGTCCTATGCTGCTGCAGTGCATTTTGCTGAATGCAATTTATTCGTGATAAGGTCATAAAATAAAATATAGTTCAAAAAGACCAAATGGATGTATGGCATTTCTACAGGATCTGTAAATACTGGAAAAAACTGAATTTTATGTTTTGCCCTGTAATATATAATCTTGGATTTGGTATATTTAAATTAATAGGTTTACACAGGCTGGGTCTTAGCTTTTCTCTCACTCGGGGTTCATCACAGTTTTCCTTACTTGACATATTTATTCATTGTTCTTCAGGATGCCTTACATTGTGGGGTATACCAGCCTAGATCCTTTAGCTGGTTAACATATCCACTGTGGATTTTTGCCACCCTATCTGGTCTGGTATTTTAGCTGTCAGCACAGTACTGTGTTAATGCAATCAGAGTTATAGTGTAGCTGACTTCTCAACAGACATGGTTAAAGATATGATGGTGAAAATGAGACCCTGTTCTTATGACCTGTGAGAACACAACATTGAACTGCTTGTCAGCATTAAAAGATGATGTTGAAAAATATATTTTATTATTCTTAAAATACATTTTAGCTGTCAGTTGCTGATATTTTGTTATTTTTCATTTGTATCCTTTTCATTGCCACATAATAATGGCAGTACTAAAACTTCTGTTATTTTTATTACTCCATGAACAACTTAAAACCTCAGCAGTGACACAAGATTTCAGTAATATCAATGCTAAAAGTTTGCAATGCTGCTCTTACTGCATTTAAGAAAATAAGACAATTATTATGTGTAAAGTTTGCCTTTCTTTATCATAAAAGTATAATTCTTCTTTGGTACCACCTGCACATATATTTATTTTGAATGACATACAAGAACAAATTGCTGGATGAGGATATTAAGTAGTGAGAATGTCTATTACTACTGCAAAACAATATGCAAAACATGCCAAATCTATTCTGCGTAATATCAGATTGAGGAGTGAATTTGGAGTCTGAACAAGGTCTGCCCTCTACAGCTGCATCCTTTGCCAACTATGACAGGTGTTAGTTTATTATGTCATCACCCCTATAATGTTACATTGTGTGCTGCTAATGCTGTGCTGAGCACCCAGTTTTGAAACCATATTATTTTATTATCTGCAAATGCAACAGCTCTCTTCATTCATTGGGGCAATATTCCTCTTCCTTCACCTAATCTCCCATTTTGATTCTTCCCTCACACCCTGTCAATAATATGCAGGAATATCAACCAAATGTTGTTGCTGAAGGAATCCAGAAATTCTTAATATTTTATTATCAGTTAAAATTAACCTATAATTCCTCATCATTCAAATATGGCCTAAATAGATGTATATCAGGCAAAAGTATAAATGGAGGAGATCATGAATCGATGATATGAATAGCGATACATTCATTCTCATTTCATGGAGTCAGTGAGCTGGAGCTTTTTACAGCAAATGGCAAGCAGAAGTTAAATGTCTGCAATTAATGTGGAGAGGAAGCAACATATCATTTTTTTAATAAATGGATTAAAACCTCATTAAATTGATTGAATTATGTATTTCTGAAAAAAGTGTTTTTATGCAAAATATCCTGCCCAAATACCACATACAAATACTCCTAAAATGTATATTTGTATTTAAGTAACATAAAGGATATTCCTGTTGCATTGATATTACTTTTCACTATAACCACACCTGCTATCCATACTTACACCATAACTCTCAAAATATTGTATATTTCAACATATCAAATGTTTCTTCACTTACATCATCACAGCCATGCCAAATCAACAATGTCAACATTCCAGGAACAATTCTATTTTATCCACCAATGCTACACTGCCGTACTAATTCAAGCTAATTTCTGACTAACTTTCACAAATGTTTGTTCCACCTCCTTCAATCAGAAATATTCTGGGATCAAGGACTCATAGGTTTCTCTTAGCAGAGGTCTGTATGGGAAAAGCTATTGTATGCACTTGTTAGCAGACTTGACTTTTGTCTGAAATACATGGAGACAAAAAGATGTTCTGTTAAAACTCTTATTATCTGAAAGTATTCTTTATAAAGCAAAGCAGAGGTTTTAATTCCAATAATGTGAGTTCTCATCTGTAAAGACTATAACTATAGCAAGCACTGTGCTCTAAGCAAATGAAATGACACAATTTAATTACAGAGAAAACTTCCTACAGCTTACTCTGTGTATGGCAGAACATTAGAGACCTTTTAAACAAACAAAATCTCTGAATATTTTCCAACTATTTTTGTTTGATTTTTAATGCAGCATCAGATTTCAGCTGAAGTCTCAGTTGTTCATTACAGCATACAGCTACTTTTGTATATTAATAAATTTTATTAAAGACTAATGCTAGAAAAGGACTAAAGTAACATTTTTTAGGGGCATTTCACAAAAATGTCTGAAGTGCAGTATAATATTAATTTTGTACATCTGGTAAAATCAACTCAAAGCTTAGACTGAAACAAAGCATGAAGTGCTTCACTGCAGTTTATATCATTAGAAATTGTACCAGCTGTTTCTTTTGGCTCACTACTCTTTGGTTATGGTTTCAGGGTTCCACATAATACGTTTCCTCTCTGAAGTCATCTAAGATATCTATTCATAACAGAGTTTGCCTGTTAAAGTAATGTCTTCATGTACTACTTGGAAAGTCCCATTAATTCCTAATTTAAAGGAAACTAGTACTGTAGCTATAAATACAATGCCTATATCATATGATTAAACTGGAACACTATAATCTTGAATGTCAAAAAAATGGTAGCTGTCATTGGATACTGAAGCTCCTTTTCATAGATTGACATAAGGAAGTATTTATTTACATAATGAGCTTTAATTTCATTCTTAAATGCACATCAGTCTGTAATTACTTAACAAGGAAGTTTTGAAACAAAGTAGCAACACATTTTGAAGAAAACACACTTGCTTGTTTCAATGACTATTCTAATCTTGCTTAAAAATTAGGGTTCTCCACATTATGAATTTGACAGATCACTACTTATCCAAATATTTTTGCACCTCATTTTGGCTAGATTTCTAATATCAGGACAAATGACCTGTCTTCTCTGACTGCACCATCTGGATTATGTATGTCTATCCTTAGCAGTGAAGCCATTCATGTCCATAACGGACATAAGTGCAAGCTAGACAATGAGGCTGACAGCAAATAGAAAGGTTTATCGAACCTAAGCCAAATGTCTTTGAACATGCAGGCTTCTTTAAATTATTCAAAGAAGACATCTAGTCACCTCCAAAAGGTGAGCAAAGTTTTCTCTGGTTAAGTGTTGTTTTCAATTGACTCAGACCATAAACTCTGGAACTATTTAGAGACCTACTGGCTGAGCAGCACTCAACCCATGTCACACCACATGGCTCTTCTAGCTTGTGGGTTGGAAGTTGATAGATTAGTGGCATTATTTTCAGAGACAATATCCTCACTCAGAAGGCACATATAGTATAGTGGTTAAGATCTACAACTACAAAAAACAGGTTATAGGGTTTTAGGCTGACCTCTGTTAAATGTCTGTGTGGATTTAGCATCCTTTTCCCATGTCTCTGTGTCATTCCTTCATTTTTCAAAAACACACTGGGTGTCTTCATTTCAAACTCACCCAAAAACTGAATAGAGTTGTGGGAAGCATCACAAACTCCAAGCAGTGCTTACTAACCTTTGGCCCTTGATTGTGGTTTACTGTAATGACTAGATAAGAAAACATTAATCATGAGCTGTACACCATGTCAGGGCTAGCCATTAAATGGTATAAAAATTGAATCTAGGTGATTTAGCCACATTCACTAATGTTGCCAAAAATTGGAAGGGGTTTTTGCCAGTGATTATATGCCTCGGTTTGCTGGTGTGTGCCCACCATACAGCCTAGTGTTCCTGGTTTAGTAAGCTACTGGTTGCCCAGTGTATAGATGTCCAGCCTGGATTACCTAGAATAGCTCTGTTGCAAATGTTGGATGCAAAACAAGTGAACATGCCAATCATGAACTAAGGATTGATAAACTGAGTACATAGATTTACTAATAGGACACGGCTTGGAAGTGGATGATATGATGTTAAGGAGGAAAATGGACATCCTGTGTATCCAGGAGTCAAGGTGGGAGGAGTACTGCAGATATGCTGATTGACATAGGATGTAGAGTCTAATAATCAGGAAAGAGAACAGCTGCAGTGGATTTTATCAGCCACAATGAGCTTAACAAAACTGCAAGCAATTTTAGCATACATGTTTCTCCCAACAAAAAAGATGGAGAAGAAGAAGCAATTAAGAGTAATAATATAACTTACTCAGCTAGTAAAAGGAACACAGTTCTGAATGCTTCACTATAGGTTAAGAAATATAAAAATGAGTGCTGTATTTTACAAGGTAATGCTTATAACAGAAAAGGTACTGAACAAGTTTTCTATCTTTTGAAAGATGAACCAGCAATCCAGGAGGTCAATAACTTCCTCAAATATTTTATTGGGATTCTCTTATTCTTTTTTCAAATTAACATCCAGGTAGTCAATAGAGTCGTTACTATATTTATATGTAAATTCTAAAAAATTAGTACTACTATTAAAAACCGCTATCAGGTCATCGATCTCATCTTGAGAGCCCTCGTACAACAAAAAAATATCGTCGAGGAATCTAGTATAAAATAATAACTTAGCATTAAACCTAACAATATTCATTACCGTATTTCTTTCCCAAAAAGCCATCACAAGATTGGCTATGCTACCACCACACGGTGACCCCATTGCCACACCAATTCTTTGGTGAAATATTTCTTTGTTAAATAAAATAAAGTTGTATGACAGAACTGTATCTATCAATTCACCAATTAGTTGAATCTCACTAGTGGGTGCTCCTAATAACCTCAACATTTCAGTGACCCATTCAATAGCTTTGTCATAGGGGATACATGAGTAGAGGTCTTTAACATCAATTGTGACGAAAAAGGCAGAATCAGAAAAAGGCAAGTCATCAATAGCTTTCAAAAAGGACCACGAGTCCTTAGAAATTTGTTTTTCCATTTTAATACTTCTGCAAAATTTTGTCCACCACCTTTGAACATGCGTATGTCATACTATTTCTGCCATCCACCAAAGGTCTCATGGGTGGGTTATGTAAATCTTTATGGACCTTTGGTGTGCCAAACAGTACCGGAATTTTAACATTAGGTTGCTGAAGGTAGTTATACATGTCACTGTCTATTCTACTCTCAATAAACAGTTCTTCGTATAACGATCTAATTCTACCATATGCTAAATTCATTTCATTCCTAGATGATTTAACATAAGTATTCCCTTGCAGGATTAGTGCCATTTTTTCATCGTAGTCACTATTAAACATCAAAGCTAATCCCCCACCCTTGTCAGGTTTCATAATTCGTATGGGAGCTTGTTTTAACAAATTCAACAAGTCCCTTTCTTCCTTTGTAATATTATGCCTGTATGTATGTTTTACTTCTTTTAAATTCCTCAAGTCCATTTCCATGATTTTTTCAAAAAGGACAAGCGATGGGTGGAGCGGGGGATTATAAACACTAGATACAAAAAAATCAGATTTTACACTGAAATCACATCCCATCAGCAATGACAAATTAAGCTTCCTTATAAAGACTTTCAAATCAATTAACGTATTAGCCATGTTAAAAACAGTTGATGGCACAAAGGTATAGCCCTTGCTCAACAATTCTACTGTGTCCTCACAAATAGGCAAACTAGTATAATTAAAAATTTTAAAGTCAGCTTTAGAGTTAGTAATAACAGTACATTTAGAATAATCATCCAATAAATACGATGGAACAGGTACATCCATTACCACTTCCTCCTCCTGTTCCTCGTTACTCTCTTGTTCTGCTGCCTCATCCCCGAGGCTTGTCCCTGAAAATTTTGATTCCTCACATTTTTGCGTTCATTAGAGACCCCACTGTTATTATTTTGACTGCCAGAGTCTCTAAAGTCAGCATGACCATGACTGCCAGACTGTTGCGCCAGTCTCTCACTTCTCCTAATACCATTATTGGAATTAGGTGTTGATTCCAACTGAGGAACAATTCCAGTTTCCCTTTCCTGCCCTTCAGGGTCAACCTGATTTTCATATTGCCTTTCCACACTTTGAATGTTAGAAGTTGCAGTAGGTAATTTTGGCGGGTGAGGGTAAGCCTTACCCTCTCCATAGTCTCTAAGGTCCCTATTAATTTTCTTAGTCTTAGTTAAATTCATTTTTAATAAATGATCGTCGATACTCGAAAAACATCTATCATACTCAAACTGATATCTTGCAAAAACAATGTCATTTTTGATGGAATTATCTAAAGTTTCTATTTCTCCCATTAATGCATCGACCATTTCTTGATAATGTTTACAAAATACTTCTAACAAGTCAAGGCTCTGTTTATCAAACAGGGCAATTAATGCCGTATGGAATGAAGAATTTTCCACCAGGCCCATGGGGAATTGCCAATGTCTTAGACCTTTAGGTACGATTTTTAGCTTGATACACTCTCAAAAATAAGCTATTTCTAGTTGCAGCTTATGTACCTTAAACAGCTTCTCATCAAAGCTGTTCAATTTAAAGTTGATATCGTTCCTTGTCACTTGCTCTGGTAGTGCAGTATTACCCTGTTGTAGTCCGTTGAAAACAAAAGACCTAGTAACCCAAGTGGAGAGGGACTCTGCCCTCCTTGATCCAAAATTGCGTAATTCAGTCCCCGCTGAATTATTTCTCCTCTCGTTTAATGGACCCACTCCATTTGGGTGCTGTAAAAGTTCAAAATTAGGTGTTGACGCTGTTGATACCAGTACCCCTTCGGGTCTTCCGGCCACCACTGACGCCACCGTCTGTGGAGCCCAATTCGCATCATCCATTCGCTGAGACAGTCTATCTACCTTTTGCGTAAGTAACTCGATCAACGCTGTTAGGTTCCCTTCACCTTCATTTGAGTCAGAAGTGGAAGCAGAAGCTGAGACACTCGGAGTTGCCGGTTCCATAAAGAACAACCACCGAACAAATTCACTGAAAAGACAAACTTTTGAAAGATGAACCAGCAATCCAGGAGGTCAATAACTTCCTCAAATATTTTATTGGGATTCTCTTATTCTTTTTTCAAATTAACATCCAGGTAGTCAATAGAGTTGTTACTATATTTATATGTAAATTCTAAAAAAATTAGTACTACTATTAAAAACCGCTATCAGGTCATCAATCTCATCTTGAGAGCCCTCGTACAACAAAAAAATATCGTCGAGGAATCTAGTATAAAATAATAACTTAGCATTAAACCTAACAATATTCATTACCGTATTTCTATCTTACTGTTGATATCTTACAGAGCTATTCTTTCTTTCTTTTTATTTATTTATGTTTTTCTAATTGAGTCCCATATTACAATTTCCTTTCTGGCAATGAGAGTCAAATGTGCACCAAATGCACAACTGAAAACATAGTTACTGATGTGTGTCAAAAAGAAATGTCTACTGTCAAAATTAAAACAAACAAAAACAAATACAGAATATGATTATTGGTTAAAACTGAACTTATTCATAGAAAAATATTAGTCTAGCTTTGTTGATCAATTTATAATATTTAGCCATTGAAGAATCTTACTGATATATATAGAAATAATTGAAATACACAATTGTGTAAATGGATATTTGTTTCATTAAGAGTGCTTATTCCTGGATGTAAAATTTGAATAAATATATCAAAAAGAACATCTGAACAAAAACTGAAGTGTGCCATAGCTGAGGGAGCAATAGTTAGACAAATAAAACTATATGAATGTATAAAGACCATTGTAATTGCTATGAAGCAAATCTGTGATATGTATAGATCATCAAAATGCAAGTATCTGGATCAGAATTGAACATTATCCACCTTAAACAACTGAAAATGATTTTATAATCATTTCTAAAGCCATTTACGTTTGTCAAATTAAGCTTTAATAGGCTAGCTCAAAGCTTTGCACTTTTAACATGTCTCTGAGCAGACACTTGTTTCTAGGAATGTCATTTGGATACTTATCCCCAGAAGTATTTCAAAAAGCAGTAGCTGAATGAATGATGCTCATAAACACATGGTCAGTATAATGGATGATCTAGTTTGGATAGCTACTTAACAGGAACCTAATATGTAACTTATTGTGTATGGCAGATCTGTGTATCAATTCTCAAGTACAGAGGAAAGTGTCAAATGTCAAACCAAGCTCTAATAAGGATAAAGCAATTGCAAGTGTGAAGGAAGCCTAAGATAGATCATCTTTTAGCATCTCCTAACTGTAGTGCAATATCTATTCATGTTAAACTCTGGGGCCAGTACATTTATATTCTATTATTTGTCATAGACAGTTATTATTTATTTATTTACTTATTTATTTGACATCTGTTAGCTGGGTTAGTCTGACTGAGCCATAGCCCTTTTTAGTGGAGGTCCTGGGAAAAAAGCTCCACAAGTATTACAAACATATAGAGTAGTAAATACAATGATTCAGTGAGATATACAAAGCCATTATAGTGTGTATAATTTACACATCTGAAATTATATACAGCTTGTGCCACTAAATCAGGCAGTACAATCTCTGTAGTTATATGTCAAGTACAAGTGTGAGAAATGCCCTTAGAGGAATAAGACTAGTTAGTATTTGTTTACTTAAGTAGAACTGAAAGAGTTGTAAGTTATAAGTTATGTTAGTCGAATAGTAGGAGACAGTTGGATTACAGTCAGTGAGTAGACCTGAAAGGAAGTAAGGGGGATAGGTGAAAGAAAGAATGAGAATTTAAGGTGGAACAGTCATGGAGGGTAATTACAGTGACAGATGCAAGTACTGTTAAGAAAGTTTTTGATAGTCTTGAATTTTTGTGGGTGATTAAGATTCTTGATATCATAGGGAAGTTTGTTCCAGGATTGGGCAGGGGAGAAGATGTATAGGTTTTGCTGTATTTTGCTTTTGGGTTTGTAGATCTGGAGGAGGTTTTGATCAAAGCTTAGGAAAGACCTAGGAGGGATAGAGAGAGAAATGAGAAAGGCAATGTCAGGAGAGGAGAAGGGCTGGTACAATATAGTATGCATGATCTGAAGCTCAGAGAGGAGCAGTTGATGGGGAAATTCTAACCGGTTTAAGCTTTTAAGGACAAGACAGTGGTGAGAGTGATAAGTTAGATTTATAGAAAATATAGCAATTTTGTTGTATGTGGATTCTAATTTTGATAAGAGAGTGGTCTGAAGATTAGTGAGGATTTTCCAGCCATATAATAGGCTTAGAAGGAGGTATGCATGGGATAGGGAGACTTTATCTCTGTGAGAGAAATTCTTTGTTTCTATACAGAAGTCCAAGCTTTTGCTGGATTTTCTTGATGTTGTTGTAGACATGCAGATCAAATGTGAGTTGTTCGTCTATGATGACCCCCAGAAGCTTGGTGTGAGACACAACAGAGATAGGTGTACTGTTAAGGGAAGAGATAGAAAAGGAAGATTTTATATGGTTCATGGTTTTGTGAGTGAAGAGAAGGAATTCATTTTTTTATGATTTAAAAATTAACTGACTCTTGGTGAGCCGTTTTCAATTGATAAGAATGAGTTTTATGTGGGAGTATTTAGGTCAAAGAGGGTGTTGACAATGGTGATGTGGAGTCATCTGTATATTGCACAAGAGATGACTGAGGACAGGATGCATATAATCAGCTGGTAAAAATGTTAAACATTAATGTGCCAAGGATAGATCCTTGAGGTGCATCCATCTTGATAGGTTGGGCAGGGGATGTTATAGATAGCCATTTAACCAACTGATGTTGATCAGAGGTGTAAATAGCTAACCAGGAAATAGTTGAATATGATAGCTTAAGTTTAGAGAGTTTGGCCAACAACAGAGGGTGGAACACAGTGTGGAATGCTTTTGAGAGGTCAAGGAATAAGATAGAGACAAGTTTATTATTGTCTCTGGCTTGGGATACATTATTTAAGAAGGATCTGAGGACTGTGGATGTGATATGTTTTGAGTAAAAGCCATGTTGTGTTTGTATAAGTAAGTTTTCTTGTAAGAGGTAGTGTAGGATTTGTTTATCAACACATTTCTCTAATATTTTGGAAAGAGGTGATAAAATAGGGATAGGCCTGAAGTTGGCAAGCCACCAAAAAGCCTAGTCAACACAAAAAAAACAGAAACACCACGACAGAAGCAGCAATGAGAGGCAAACTTGAAATGATGAAAAACAAATAGCGTAATAAAATTTAATTCAACGCTTTCGTCCGAAGACTTCATCAGAATAAAAAAATATATCATGAAACAAACTTAAATACTTCCACAGTTAAACAATTAAATGAACAATTTAATGCATAATTAAAAAATCAACTATTAATCTTTCAATTAAAAAAGGAGGCAACAGTGTCATTCCTTTTATGGAGATGTAACTTCCTGTGTTTTAAAAAGCATTTGATATTAACAGCCTCATTTATGCCAGGGAACCTGTCAGCTTTTAATTTAATCTGCCATAAGGTTTCCCTCTGTTGTATATAGTTCTTAAAATCTCCCCCCCTCATATCAAACTGACAAACTTCTAATATAGAAAATAAAATTTTTTTGAAACCAGTACAGACAATAGAATGCTTATATAAAGCGTTTGTAACATCTTTCTTTTTAATATCATAAAGGTGTTCTCTAATACGGGTCCTAAGGCATCTACTAATCATCCCAACATAAAATGCTGAAAAAGAACTGCATAAACTGATGTAAACTACACCTTTAGTGTCACAGTTAACGCAGTCAGGTACTGTCAAAATTCTGTCGTAAGACTCTACAGTAATGTATGGTCCAACAGAAATGAACCTACACATATTGCAGTGGTGACAACACTGCATACCTTTCTTGGTAGTAGTAATGTTGTCATGGTGGCTGTAGTTAAATTCCAAAATTCTTTTCAAACTATAATTGTTTCTAGACACAAAAAAAGGTTGGTCACCTACAACTTTAGATAAATCTAAATTTCCCTTAATGACCGACCAGTTTTTCCTAACCAGATTCTGTATCTGTTTACAGTCAGCACTCATGTCCATCGAACAAATCAACTGGGTGTTTAAATCACCCCCCCTGGTGGTATTGATGGTAGTAGTACTACCGTAAACTTTTAAACTATTCGGGTGGTCAAGCAGTGCTGGATATTGCTTGATCCGTCTATTCAAAATGTCATTACTGGTATCAACCAGTAATGATCGATCATACCCTCTGTCCAAAAATAAAGAGGTGATAAATTTAAATTCAGCCATCAAATCAGAATATTTAGAGGTCATTCGACATGCTCTAATGAACTGACCTCTAGGGATATTCTTAATAACATGCCTAGGATGGTTACTCGAAAAATGCAAGTAACCGTTGGTAAAGGTCTCCTTTCGAAAGATGCTACTATGAAATCTGTTATCAATATTGTCCCATTTTAAACAAACATCCAAAAAATAAACCTGTAACCCAACTACACCTTTAACAAATTGTAAATAACTGGAAAAGGTGTTTACTTCAGAGATAAAGGCTTCAACAGTGTCAGAATTTCTATCAATGATAAAAAACAAATCATCAATGAACCTGCAATAAAAGGAAACATTATATTTCTTCGTAAGAAGAGAAATGAATTCATGCTCCCACCAAGCCATGACAATGTTGGCATAAGCTGGAGCTGCTGGAGAACCCATAGCTACGCCCCGCTTTTGTCTGTAATAAGTTTTACCAAACAAAAAGAAATTGTTGTCTAATATGAGCTCCAAAAAACTACAAATAGTAGAAATGGCATTGTTAGTAAAACTAGTGTTGTTATAATGCAGAAAGCTTCTAACAGCCTCAACTCCATCATGGTGGGGGATACATGTATATAATGATATCACGTCCATTGTAAAAATAATGTTCCTATTAGGGTCAAAAGAACCTTCCTGAATGTAGGTACTGAATTTCATTAAAAAATCCCAAGAATCTTTAATGAATGAATCTTAGTGATGTAAAATAGGCCCCAAAACAGCATCAAGGATTAAAGAAATTCCTTCAGTAATGGAATGAGGTGAAGACACTATTGGCCTGAAGGGTGGATCCTCCAAGTTTTTGTGGGTTTTGGGTATACCAAAAATGACCCCAATTCTGGGGTCTTCCACCACACAAAATTCGTAAACTTCTAATGTGATGTCACCTGACATGAGGGCATCATAAAGGAGAGAATGAATAAACTGCTGTCTTCGTTGGATTTCAAAAAAAGAAATAACCTCATATTCATCACAATTATTCAAAATCTCTAACATTTTAGTGTTATAACTGTCTTGTTTCATTATTACAATGTTACCCCCTTTGTCACTTTTCATATATCTAAATTCACTGTTTGAAGCCTGTAAATGATGTAATGCTCTCTTTTCATCAATATCCAAGTTGTTAACAATTTTACGTTTATGCTCTAACAGATGAGTAACATCTTGGATACATAAGTCTTCAAACACCCTGATGGTATGTTGTACTTTAGGTGTGTAAAAAGATGGCTTGATTAATGCCTTGTCAATGACAGGAATATCATGCATTAAATATGCCAAATTTAGTTTTCTGGTGTACTTCTTGATGTCTAGTATGGTTTTACTAGAGTTAGCTCTATTAGTTGGAACATAGTTTAAACCATAACGTAATACTCTCAATTCAGTCTCAGTAAAAGTATGCCCACTCAAATTAATTATACTAAAATGTTCACAATCATTGGTTAAGTCTCGTCGCCTGAAGAGTTCGACCCCAAGAAGGTGCGACTCCTGGTCAGAATGTTCGTTTTGGAAGAATAATTCCTCTTTGGAAAAAAAGAGGAATTAACATTTAAACTAGATTTAGTTCTAACTGAGTTGTCGTTGTCACTCACAGAACTGTCAGTTTTCTTGTCGCTAGTCTCAATATCAATAGGTTCAACCTCAGTAGCACAAACCTCAACACTTGAAAAATGGTTAGCGCTGGTCGGTTGTTCCAGATTTGGAATGGTCTCTTCAGAATGAGAGAACAGTCTCTTATCAGTGGTGCCAGCAGGAACGCCAATGTCATATGCACGCCTGCCTAAGCTGTTAAAGTGTTGCTGCTGGTTATGACTCCTTCTGTTAAAACCAACAAAGTCATTATAGGCCGTTTTACTTTCGTAAGAGGAAATATCCCTCAATAATTTAGACTGCTTCCTGTTGATAATGTCAGTGGAATGCTGTTCAACCTCATTTGATAAGTTTTGAAAAAAGTTATCAAAAGAATTGTCAGTTAACTTCCCTTTAAAGTAGGACTCATTTGCGATAATGTCTTTCTTTAAATAACCCATTTTAACAGTATTATTGTCGACTAGTAGTTTCAGAAACTTTAAACCAGCCTCGTTGAAAAAACAAACCAAACTGTCAAACATAGGCTGCCCGATAGAAACGCTTTTCTGGCACTTAAAAAACCTAAGCCCCTTAGGCACTATTTTTAGTTCAATACATTTCATAAAGTAACAGTTCTCCAATTCTAAAGACCTGTACCTTTTTACTAACTTCAGCAAGATGTCACGCTTACGATTGAATTCCTCACTATTTAAACCTTGACGAGGTTTGTCAAGGTTACAAAAAGGATTATCCACAGGTTTAAAGAAGTGGTTAGCGTTCTTGTAGCTTGATATGTCACGCCGACAGTTGATAGAAGGTATGTTGGTGCTTGAATCGTTACCATGTACGGGAACGTTATTTAAATCAATTACAGTTTCCATCTCTTGAAAGGTATCAACGGGACTGGAAACGTTGACAGCACGTTCCCTATCAGATGCCTTAGCTACCAGGAACTTCAGTGAGTTTTGAATGTCTATTAAAGTTGTTACCAGCAAACTGTTGATGTTACATCCGTCAGAATTAGGCGTAGGATGTAATGTCATGTTTAATAATGAATCCTCCGCTGCCTCGGCCATAGTAGGCAAACGAACACTGATAATCCACCAAAAAGCCTAGTCAACACAAAAAAAACAGAAACACCACGACAGAAGCAGCAATGAGAGGCAAACTTGAAATGATGAAAAACAAATAGCGTAATAAAATTTAATTCACCGCTTTCGTCCGAAGACTTCATCAGAATAAAAAAATATATCATGAAACAAACTTAAATACTTCCACAGTTAAACAATTAAATGAACAATTTAATGCATAATTAAAAAATCAACTATTAATCTTTCAATTAAAAAAGGAGGCAACAGTGTCATTCCTTTTATGGAGATGTAACTTCCTGTGTTTTAAAAAGCATTTGATATTAACAGCCTCATTTATGCCAGGGAACCTGTCAGCTTTTAATTTAATCTGCCATAAGGTTTCCCTCTGTTGTATATAGTTCTTAAAATCTCCCCCCCTCATATCAAACTGACAAACTTCTAATATAGAAAATAAAAATTTTTTGAAACCAGTACAGACAATAGAATGCTTATATAAAGCGTTTGTAACATCTTTCTTTTTAATATCATAAAGGTGTTCTCTAATACGGGTCCTAAGGCATCTACTAGTCATCCCAACATAAAATGCTGAATAAGAACTGCATAAACTGATGTAAACTACACCTTTAGTGTCACAGTTAACGCAGTCAGGTACTGTCAAAATTCTGTTGTAAGACTCTACAGTAATGTATGGTCCAACAGAAATGAACCTACACATATTGCAGTGGTGACAACACTGCATACCTTTCTTGGTAGTAGTAATGTTGTCATGGTGGCTGTAGTTAAATTCCAAAATTCTTTTCAAACTATAATTGTTTCTAGACACAAAAAAAGGTTGGTCACCTACAACTTTAGATAAATCTAAATTTCCCTTAATGACCGACCAGTTTTTCCTAACCAGATTCTGTATCTGTTTACAGTCAGCACTCATGTCCATCGAACAAATCAACTGGGTGTTTAAATCACCCCCCCTGGTGGTATTGATGGTAGTAGTACTACCGTAAACTTTTAAACTATTCGGGTGGTCAACCAGTGCTGGATATTGCTTGATCCGTCTATTCAAAATGTCGTTACTGGTATCAACCAGTAATGATCGATCATACCCTCTGTCCAAAAATAAAGAGGTGTGTGGGACAATATTGATAACAGATTTCATAGTAGCATCTTTCGAAAGGAGACTTTCACCAACGGTTACTTGCATTTTTCGAGTAACCATCCTAGGCATGTTATTAAGAATATCCCTAGAGGTCAGTTCATTATGTCATCATGTCGAATGACCTCTAAATATTCTGATTTGATGGCTGAATTTAAATTTATCACCTCTTTATTTTTGGACAGAGGATATGATCGATCATTACTGGTTGATACCAGTAACGACATTTTGAATAGACGTTTCAAGCAATATCCAGCACTGCTTGACCACCCGAATAGTTTAAAAGTTTACGGTATTACTACTACCATCAATACCACCAGGGGGGGTGATTTAAACACCCAGTTGATTTGTTCGATGGACATGAGTGCTGACTGTAAACAGATACAGAATCTGGTTAGGAAAAACTGGTCGGTCATTAAGGGAAATTTAGATTTATCTAAAGTTGCAGGTGACCAACCTTTTTTTGTGTCTAGAAACAATTATAGTTTGAAAAGAATTTTGGAATTTAACTACAGCCACCATGACAACATTACTACTACCAAGAAAGGTATGCAGTGTTGTCACCACTGCAATATGTGTAGGTTCATTTCTGTTGGACCATACATTACTGTAGAGTCTTATGACATAATTTTGACAGTACCTGACTGCGTTAACTGTGACACTAAAGGTGTAGTTTACATCAGTTTATGCAGTTCTTGTTCAGCATTTTATGTTAGGATGACTAGTAGATGCCTTAGGACCCGTATTAGAAAACACCTTTATGATATTAAAAAGAAAGATGTTACAAACGCTTTATATAAGCATTCTATTGTCTGTACTGGTTTCAAAAAATTTTTATTTTCTGTATTAGACGTTTGTCAGTTTGATATGAGGGGGGGAGATTTTAAGAACTATATACAACAGAGGGAAACCTTATGGCAGATTAAATTAAAAGCTGATAGGTTCCCTGGCATAAATGAGGCTGTTAATATCAAATGCTTTTTAAAACACAGGAAGTTACATCTCCATAAAAGGAATGACACTGTTGCCTCCTTTTTTAATTGAAAGATTAATAGTTGATTTTTTAATTATGCATTAAAGTGTTCATTTAATTGTTTAACTGTGGAAGTATTTAAGTTTGTTTCATGATATATTTTTTTATTCTGATGAAGTCTTCGGATGAAAGCGGTGAATTAAATTTTATTACGCTATTTGTTTTTCATCATTTCAAGTTTGCCTCTCATTGCTGCTTCTGTCATGGTGTTTCTGTTTTTTTTCTGAAGTTGGCAAGCTCAGAGGAGTTACCTCCCTTGTGAATGGGTATATTATAGAATTGCTTCCAGATAGTGGTCATTTCAGATTCACTGATGGAGTAGTAGATAAGTATGGAGATGGGAAGGGCAAGAGAGTTTGCTGCTTTCTGAAGAAATAGTCATTGGAGATTATTAACAGATGAAGAGCAGGGTTTTAGCTTATGAAGCAAGGATTTTATATAATTAGTAGAGACTGTTTTCAGAGAGAAGGCCTGAGAGGAATAAGATGAAGTTGGAGGGTCAAGAGAGATGCTAACATTAGTGCTGGAGTTGGTTTGGACTGATCGTTTGCTAATGGTGTCTGCGACACCCCTTCACTGGCCCAGTAATCAAGGAGCCTCAATCCTCACCACTGGCAACAGTGAGGGATTGATGCACACACTGGGAGGATGAAAAGTACACACACAGTAAAGTACAATTTCCCTTAAGAGCAGATAGAGATCACAATCAGTCTGGGGCTGGTTTCTTCCTCTCTCTCCAGATCCCCATAAATCCCTACTGCCACAGCTATAGGGCTGAGATTTCAACTGAGTGGTCAAAGCAAAACCTCCAGCACTCTCTCTGTCCAACCAGTGCTTGTCCCTGCCCAAGTAGCTCTCACACACACACACACGCACACACACACACACACACACACACACACACACACACACACACACACACACACATGCACACACACATAGAAAAGGCTGGCACAGGTTTACTAGCTATGTCCCCTTCTGCCCAGACTATAAGATAGTTATCACTGCCACCAACCAACTCTTTATCAGCTACTCCAAGGCCCTTACTAAAGGGTGTCCAAACTTACTGTGTTATGTTACTAATAATCCAAATTATAGTCTGACCAAGAGCAAAGATATTTAGGAGTGGCCAGTACAGTATCACCAAATACATATGCCAGTACTCTCAGAGCTTCAATATGTCTCACAAATACTGGCCACAAAGATAGGTTTAAATATATTTAATAATAAATAATAAACGAACAAGACTACTCAATCAACACAATAACTATAGAGTTCAGAATCATGGGAACTATTTTAAATCAACATTGCAAGATGATCTCAAATAAATACAGAAAACATCTAAACTAATCTTTATTATATTCCTATCTACATCTAAGATAAATTACTTTTCCCTAGTTACTTACTATTAGTAAGGTAAGTGCAGATGGTGATGATGATGGATGGATGTTCTTGCTAGGTCCAAGACAAAACACAAAATGTACAGTCTCTCTCTGAGACAGTTCTTAAATTACTGTCAAACATTATTGCTGGGTCAGCTTGGATGACATCACTCTTTGTCGTCCGCCTAAAGTTCCCAGGCTAACAGAAACTAACATCTCTGTGTTAAACATACATATCTCTCAGATGTTTGCAGAACCTGGAAGTCGTAAAACAATAAAATGCTTTTACATTTGAAACCTAGTAATTATTTCTGTTTCAAGACAATACAAAAACTTCTAGCTCTAGACATTGTATCTGCTGCTGAACTGAAACTGACAGATACCATCGTAAACACATTAATTTAAACTTATTTTCTTGAAGTTTTGCAAGTTAACTCCATATGTTCCAGCTTCTACTATTAAAACATGCATTTGCACAGGTATATCATTTATATGCATTTCTGTTCTTTTCCAGTAGGGTACACTGTGGACACATGCTTGAAGCTCAGTACTGTACAATCTTTATTCAACACATACTTCTGCACCACTAGTTTAATATACATATAACATATAGTTCTCTTGCATTTGTAAGACAAGCATATGAATCATATTAATATTCACAAATGACATATGATGATTTACAAAAATCCAGATAGTTGGGCTGGCAGTGTCACAGTGTTGATGAAGTAAATACTGAAGTTGCAGGCTGTCTCATGTGGATTGTTGTTTGGACAGGAATCAGGAAATGAGGGGTTACTTGGGTGCAGAATTTGGTTGATAGAGTACCAAACTTTCTGTGGGTTAGATGAGAGACAGGATGGGAGATTGCTATAGAAGGTTTTCTTGTTGATGATGATGTGTTTTTTGTAAGGTTGTGTAGTTCTTTATAGTGCTGTAGGTGGGGGGAGTTTTGTTTTAGACCAGACTTGCCAGGCTTTGTCTCATGTTTTTGCATTAACGTACATGTAGTAAGAGTAAGCCAGGGTGATATGAATGATATGACTCTAATTGTATGTAAGGGTGCAAGGGAGTTGAGAATGTTAAGAAATATAGAATTAAATTTAAGTACAACATCATCAAGAGGCACCTATTTAAGGAAGGACGAGTTAATAGCTGAAAGCTAGTTATTTAAGATGTCAGATTGATAGATGGAGAGTTTGTGACACTCTCTGAACCTATGTGGTCTATTATAGTGGGGAGAGAATCTGAGAACCTTAACTGGACAATGGTCTCTTAGGGAGCTGGGCAGAGTTTCAGGTAAGTGATATGTTTGGGTATTAGAGAAAAGTATCTAGTCAAGAAGAGAAATAGAGTTAGTGGGTTTATTAGTGTGAGTGGGAGTGGAAATTAATTGGGAGAAGCCATGTAGATTGATATATGTGCTAGGAATATTTGAGAAGAGGGATAGCCAACTGACGTTGACATCACCTAGGAGACTGGTCTCATTAGGTGAGTATTGTGAAAGTCAGGAGAGACTATTCTAAAGTATTTTGATATTACGCCCTGGAGGAATGTAGGTTGCAGCAATGGTGAATGAACTGTGGTCATTAAGTATGCGGCTGGCAACTAGAGATTTGACTGGAGAGGCTGAAGGGGTGGGAATTTGTATGGGAGTTACAGTTATATAGTTAGAGAACATGATGGCCACACCTTCACCTTTTTTCCTGGTTCTGTCTAGACGTAAGATATTATAACCTGGGGGTAAGAAGTCCTTTTCAGGGATGTGGAGTTTCAGCCATATTTCTGTGACATTAATGATATCAGGAGAGTCATGGTCCATCCAAGCATGGAATTAATTGACTTTAAGTATGCTTTTGATGTTCATGGAGTAATAGCCCAGTAAATTCTCTTAGCATTTAGATAGCAATTGGCTATATAAAGAGTGGTTAATAGTAGACTATACTGTAATATATTCAGAAAACAATGCTTCTAGTAACATGCATTGACTTCAGTACAGAGTAAATAATATAAAAACACAATGACTAAAAATTAAGTTCAATGTTTCAGAAGATTGGCATTTAAACTCAGAAACTGGCAACCAGCAACTGTGTAGAGCAAGGGTCGCCACACACATTAAGTCAAAGGAGGTAGAAGGAACCAGTACAAATGAAACACACCTTGGAATCCCCTAAATATACATGTTCAAAGTATGTGTGCATGTTAGAAAGTTGTTTCTAATACTTTACAGTAGCACAGTATCACAAGGAGGGCTGCAAAATTAATTGAGATGCAGAGCAGCATGTCTATGTCTAAGCATAATTACACTCCTAAAAAGAAAAGCCGAGGCAATAAGGCTAATTAAATTGATGCCAAGACAAGGGGCAGTGAAACATTACTGAAATTCGAGGTAACATATATGAAAAGGCACTCACAATGAGCTGCATGGCCCATCCCTTAAATAGATGCAAAGAGACATTAAATAAAATACAGGTGTCTACTTAGTTAAGGAGCGCACAACAGCAGCTCAGATCAATCCACGGTAAGTGCAAGGTTCTTGCAACAAAGAAACAAGTGGAAGATGGGTGGGCAAGATATTCAGAAAAATAAAGCTAACAAATTAGTGCATCTATGTGGGTATCATTACCGAAAACAGAGCTACTATGCCTGAACTGGGTAAGATCACCATACGATAGGATTGTAAGACAGGAGCCATGCTAAATAACAAGCAATGCTGCAAAGAAGACAGTAAAATACTATACATAACTTTCCACTTCAGAAATCAGCTAGCAGACATTCAGTGATGCAAACAATAATCAAAGACAAGCATCATAATACAGCAGACCGATTATTATGCAGTGGAAATAAGAAACATTGTTTGTATAGTCATAGAGTCACCTCACAGTAGTCTGCCCGTCACAAGTGGAGAGAAGATGAAGTTCAACTAGATCTAGGGGCAGAAAGAGAGAGGGTGAGAAAAATT
>NC_056735.1:504487426-504497426 GCF_019279795.1 Protopterus annectens | reverse complement strand
GATACTTTTTCCAGTATGTATGAATTCTGTCTAGCTTATAGAGTTCATATTTAACCATTACTGATTCATCTGTAACTAAAGTAAGGAAAGACTATATAACAACTACAAACAGGTTATCCTTATGGCCCTTAAATGATGGAAGATGTAGAATAGCAAACTGATGTGTGATGACTTTTATCCCAGGTAATTGTTTGCAGATCTTGAATATCAAAATTTCCCAAAGTTGACTTGAAAGTTTACAAAGCTAAAATATGGATGATATTGGTATCAGTAATATGGAAAGCTGTGCAATTACAAGGTATGATGGGAAGTATTTTGGCTTATTTAAGTGGGAAAGGTAAGCGCTGTTTAAAATCATAAAGTAATGCAAGTATATACAGTATATTTTTAAAGGTAACAACTGCAAACTAACAATTATTGATTGTTATATGCAATAAGGATTGGAAAGTTTTATATCATCATGTTCTTTATTTGTTCTGGAGAATCAGCATTACAAGAAACAAAATCCTATATAGTTTTATTAAGATGGGAAAGTTACATTCTATTTGGATTTTTCTCCATTATTTGTACAAAGAGATAGGAATCCTCCATACCTAACCATTTCATAACTTTTTGAAAGTTGTCATATCAGCAAAGAGTTTATGTATTTTTAACTTTTTAACATTAGATATTTATTGATTTATTTTATTTATTTTTATTTCTAGATCTATTTAAGAAAGGCAATGATGATGGATAACATGGGCATGATTTAATAATTCTATACCAAATATTAATCCAATATGGTTGCCAGGAAATGTAATTATGTTTCCAGCTTACAACTGACCATAACCTACTTACAGTCATTATGAGATAATAAACTTCAAAGTAAGGCAAGACCATGTCTTTTTTTTTGGGAGGGGGTAAAGGTGAGCTAATTTTAACAGATATTTAAAACCATAAACATTTTACTAAAACATATTCTATAGATTTGAACATTTATTTATTGCTGTAATTTGATATAGAATTTTGGGGCAACATCATTTTAATAAGTGCTGCCTTTGATTAATAAATACATTTTGGACCTTCTCTATAGGTCATCTTGGATTGTAGACCAGCGATTTTTAATATTATATTTTAAATTGTGTATGCAATCATTATCAAATGTTACCCCAAAATATTAGCAGGTTTGCTTTATCTTAATATCTGGTTGAAATAAAAAATGTTGATTATCTAGCTTTAATTTATATCTAGAGTCTGAAGAGGATTGTATGGTATTTTTGTTTTCTTTTTATATTAGGAAGATCACTCCTGTGTTAGAAAATATATGTTTATTCATCTGCAAATGCTATTTACTGAATATTTTAAACAAAAGAGGAAGGAATATTATAACATGTAGTGAGGATTAGTGATAGATAAAGATTGAAAATTGTGGAAAGAGGGCATCCTTGTCTCAGCCCATTATTAATGGTAATATAATTAGAGAGAGCTTTGTTTTTTGATAGACATGTAGAGGAGTTTTTATAACTGAACTTAATTTGGTTTCTAAGTGTATCGGAAAAGCCACATTTTTCAGCTGTTATAAAATTGAAGGTAAAATTATCTATGTCAAAAGCTTTGGAAACATCAACATAAATTGTTAAAAAAGTTTGAGTTTAATTTGCTGCTGAACATTTGTACTGTGTTAATAGAAACTGATCATTTTGCCTGCCATTCAAAAAACCTGCTTAATAGCAGAAAATAATGGTAGATAAAATTTGCTTGATTCTATTAGCAATAATACCTGTTAACATTTCTATATCTAAATGTATCAATGCTATGGGATGATAATTTGGAATATCTGCTGGGTCTTTTTTGGTTTAAGAATAAAAATCATTCTGGATAGGTTTGTATACAAGTTCTTTATTCCATTAAGTAGTACAAAATTAAATCATATGTAAGATAATTTAATTAAGTGAACTGAAAATGACTTGTACAATTTGGCAGAAAATCCATCAGTACACAGTGATTTATTTAACTTTAATCTATTAATAGCTGATTGGATTTCTTGATATTCTAATGGCTTACTAAGCATTAATTGTTGATCTGGAGTTAGTGAAAGGAATTTGATTTTAATAGTTTTTAATGTGAGCATCATCACATTGTATAGAAGAAACATTACATACTTTGATAAATGTCTTATGAAAAACATCAATAATTTCTAAGTCCATTTTAAGATATTTATTACCTATATCAACTCAGTCAATATTCATTATCTAAATAATTTTGAAGGGACTTTGATATATATGTATATATATATATATATATATATATATATATATATATATATATATATATATATAGGCTAAAACTTTACTCTCACACCAAGACAGTTGTCTCATGTATAGCAAGTTTAATTTTGATTGCAATGATTTTATTTCCCATTCTAAACTGTTGTTGGAAGACAGCTGTTGATTGTGTAAAAAGGATAACTTATTTAGTAAGAAGTATTCTTCTTCATTATCTTATCTAGTCTTCAAATAAAGGCATAATCTCAAATCTATTATCTCCATGCTGAAGAAAGTACAGTTTTGTACCTACCATAAATGTAGATGTTCGAGGATCTCCATTGCTGCAGTCCTGACATATGGGTATTCCGCTGTCCACCATCGGCCCGAATACCAAAGGGCTAGAACCGGCGTCGGTCATCGGCGCTCGAGACTGACATCAGTACGTGCCAGTACAAATGCGCATGACCGACACCATAACCTCAGTCTTTCTTGCCTCAGACGTCAGAATGCAAAAAAACACCACCCAAACCCCAACCTAAAAAGAAAAAGGGGGAAGGAGGGAGGGAAAATTGGACTGCAGCAATGGAGATCCTCAAACATCTACATTTATGGTAGGTACAAAACTGTACTATGTTCTTCGTCTCCCATTGCTGCAGTCCTGACATATGGGTAGAATCCCAGAGCAACGGAAAAAAGGGAGGCTGGTCAATTAAATAGCATTAGGAGCTGCTGACATGCCCTGTAAGATTGCAGTGGCAAACCCAGCCCTAGACCTAGAATAAAGAGGTAAATGATAATGCTTTGTAAAGGTATGTACAGAACTCCAAGTAGCTGCTTCCAGAATGTCTTTAGTAGCTACCCCTCTCAAAAAAGCAGTAGAAGTGGCCGTAGCCCTAGTAGAATGAGGCCTGATCCCAGCTGGAACATCCTCACCATGATGAGAGTAACAAAAAGCAATACAATGGCTAATCCACTTGGAAATAGTTTGTTTCGAGACAGCTTTCCCTCGTGAAGTCAAAGCAAAAGAAACAAATAATTGTTGAGATCTTCTGAACTCTTTGGTTCTGCTCAAATAATACCTCAACTGCCTATGTACATCTAAAGAATGCAAAACGTTTTCCCCTTCATTTTGGGGGTTAGCATAAAAAGTAGGCAAATGTATAGATTGGTTCAATGCCACATTAGAAATCACTTTAGGCAGAAAAGTAGGATTAGTACGTAAGGAAACTCTGTCATTGTGAAAAATCAGAAAAGGTTCCACTGCCATGAGGGCCTGTAATTCAGATACCCTTCTAGCAGAAGTAATAGCCAACAAAAAAGCAGTCTTCCAAGACAAGAACTGCAATTCAGCTGTAGCTGCAGGTTCAAAAGGAGGCAGAGTCAGCTTTTCCAAAACAAAATTAAGATCCCAGGTAGGAGTAGGAGCCTCCGTGGGGTCTGATATTCTTTGCCCCTCTAAGAAACTGTTTAACCAATGGATGTGAAAATAAAGGAGGGTCACAATCATAGTGAGCAGAAATAGCTGCAGCATGCACTTTACAGAAGAGAAGGACAAACCCTTGTCCAATAAAACAGTCAAATATTGCAATGTACAACTCAAATTAGGCAATTGACATCAAAGCCTTTAGCTGAACTCCAAAGAAAAAATCTCTTCCATTTACCAGCATAAACTTTTCGAGTACTAGGACGCCTGGCTTCCAAAATAACATCCAAAACTTGTTGAGGGAGCTGAAGGTCCTCCTTCTCTAAAACAGAATGCGCCAGGCTGTCAGGTGCAGGGATTGCACCCTGACATTGAGAAAATGATTGTTTTCCTGAGACAATAAGTGAGGAATCTGTGGCAATGGCCAAGGTGGTACATGAATTAAGCTCCTCAACAGAGGGTACCAATGCTGACGAGGCCAATCCGGTGCTATAAGGATCATGCAAGGTTTGTCCCTCCTGACTTTCTACAGCACCTTTGGAAGAAGAGGCAAAGGAGGAAAAGCATACACATGATGGTTGCTCCAACTGAAGGATAGTGCATCTATTTTCCAGGCTTTCGGATGAAATAGCCTTGTGCAAAACAGTGGCAGTTGGAAATTCAGAGGAGAAGCAAACAGATCTATGTTCGGAGTTCCCCAAGCCATTGTCAACTGAAGAAATACCTGAGGGTCCAATTTCCATTCGTGAGGATCCACCATCTGTCTGCTCAGAACATCTGCTAAAGAATTTTGTGCTCCTGGCAGAAACTGTGCTCGAAGAGTGATGTGCAGATTCAAAGCAGTTTCCCACAACAGCATTGCTTGTCTGCAAAGAGGGTAAGAATGAGTTCCCCTTGCTTGTTGATGTACCACATGACAGTCGTGTTGTCTGTTCGAATCAACACCAGTCCTGGTTGAAGTAGGCTTTTGAATCCTTCCAAAGCAAATTGAACTGCCAGCAT
Source organism: Protopterus annectens (assembly GCF_019279795.1). Lineage (NCBI taxonomy): Eukaryota > Metazoa > Chordata > Ceratodontiformes > Protopteridae > Protopterus > Protopterus annectens. The sequence goes on along the minus strand of NC_056735.1, from coordinate 504,492,755 downwards.
CTCTTTCATGTTGATATGCAAGTGAAGTAGCTCTGGGGCCAAAGGTCTTGAATCCATTTTCCTCTGAAATGAGCTCCCCAGGCTGACTCCGGCGTCTGTCGTTAATATCTGACTTGCCTCTGGTTGGGTCACAGAGAGCCCCTTGTTTAGGTGACATTCCTGAGCACACCACAGAAATTCTCTCTGAATGCAAGGTAGAATCCGAATGACAGTGTCCAAATCATGGCAGTGTTGAGTCCAAACGCTCTTGAGATACCATTGTAGCTTCCTCATATGCAGTTTGGCATTGGGAAGTACTAGAATGCAAGATGCCATGAACCCCAAGGCTTGAAGGACTGTCCTTGCAGTCAGCCTGGACATTACTGATAGCTGTTGGAAGTATAGGTGAAGATTCCTTTGTTTGTCCGGGGTAAGAAATGCCATCTGAGCAGCTGTATTCAGTTTCACACCCAGAAAACACATCTCTTGTGAGGGTACTAGACTGGACTTTATTTCGTTCACAGAATACCCTAGGCATCTTAAAACTGTCATTACATACTGCAGATGTTGAAGAAGGTCGTGCTTGCCTTGAGCCAGAATCAAACAGTCGTCCAGATAAGGATAAATTTGAATTCCTGCTAGCCTGAGAAAAGCTATTACTGGAGCCAGGACTTTTGTGAATACCCTGGGCGCAGTAGACAAGCCAAAGGGCAATGCAGAGAACTGATAATGCAAATTCCCATTCCGAAACCTCAGGAATTTCCTGCAACTGGGCCTGATAGGAATGTGAAGATAGGCCTCTTTGAGATCCAGAGTCACCATCCAGTGATCTTCGCCCAGCATAGGTAACAGCTGTTGCAGTGTTAACATCTTAAATTTTGGAATTTCCAGAAAGGTATTTAGAATGGACAAGTCCAGAATTGGTTTCCAAGTATTTCCTTTCTTTGGCACTAAGAAAAGACGGGAATAAAACCCCGTGCCTCTTTCTGCAGAAGGTACTTCCTGTATTGCTTCCAACTGAAGCAGAGAAGAAATTTGAGTCTGCTTCCAGTCTTTGCTGACGAGGCACATCCGGCATACCTTTGAAAGGAGGGAATGTGTGAAAATAAAATTTGTAGCCTCGATTTATTATGTCCAATACCCATTTGTCTTGGGTAACCAAATGCCAATTCCTTTTGAAAAATCTCAGTTTTCCTCCTAGAGGGGCTGCCAGCAAGGCAGAGTCCGGCAGCTGAAGACACGGGTCATTGGGTCTGTTTCCGAAAGGACTGACCCCTGCCCTCCCCCGCAGAAGGGGTAGAAGAACTCAAAGACCTAGAAGTAACAGGGCCCTGAGAGGAAGCCCTACCCCTACCTCGCCTCGACCTGCCCCTAGACTGATAATCCGAAGAGGGGAAAGACCAACCCTTAGCAGGCCAATTCCTACTGAACTTAGGGGGCTGAACCTGTAAAAAATCCTTAACTGTCTGCATAGACTTAGCTTTTTCCTCCATTTGTTTCAAAACTGATTCCACTGGAGGACCAAAAAGAACATCAGATTGTAGAGGAGCATCCATAATTCAAGCCTTAACATGCTCTGACAAGGTCTGATCTTTAAGCCAAGCATGCCTACGAATAACTGAACTAGTAGCAGCCACCCTGGAAGAAGCCTGTAAAGCATCAAAACCACACTGCAAAGAATGCTTACCAACTTGGTCTGAAGCATGCACTAAATCCTGAAGCTCCTTACATTCAATACCTTCAGCTAAAGCATCTACTTTACATTTCAATTGGCCCAGCAAATAATTTTGATACCGGAGCATATGAAACTGACAATTCAAAGCTCTCATAGCCAAAGTGGAAGAGGTATACAGTTTCTTACCCCACCTATCCAGGGCCCTAGCATCCTTGTCCAGAGGAACTGGATTTCTAACCACAGAAGCCCTAACCCCTTTGGGGCCTTGAGTAATAGTTTCTGGATCAGCCCTAGGACTCTTATACAAGTACTTGTGAGCTTCCAGAACCCTGTAGTATCTATCTGGTTTAACTGGGGCAGGAGGCAGAGAATCTGGGTTAAGGGCAGCCTCAGAAAACACATCCTGAACAACATCCAGTACAGGGGGAATAGCCAAGGGCCTATGCTGAGGCAAAACAAGAATTCCTTAGTCTTTTACGAGAATCAGAATAATCCTGGCCCTCCCATTTGAAATGTTCCCTCATGGAATGCAAAGTCTCAGAGAAAGAAAAATCTTCTGGAGGGGATGCAGAGGGAGTAGAGTCCTCAGCCTCCGAATCAGAATAAGGAGGGAAATCCTGAAGTTCTTCTACAGAGGAATCTGACTCATCGGAAGACTGAACCAAACCCTCCAACTCTGTCTCTACCCTGGGCCTCTTCAGGGGGCATAGAACCCCTAATTAAAGCAATCAAATCTTCAGCCATCTTTAACATGTGCTTTCTAGGAGCTGGACCCTGGGGACTAGCACCAGCAGGGGCAGACTTAGACTTAGAATGGGCTCTGCTCTGAGAAGGAGGAGGCCTAACTACCCTATGAGGGGAGGGAACCACTGACAATAGAGAAGCACCCTCAGCCAGGCCCAACACAGGAGAAGCCACTTCCTGCAGTAACAAAGGCTCCCCTTGAGACTCAGGTAAACCTTCAGAAGGAGCCGCAGAAGTAGCCAGTGGTACAACAGAACCGGCGTCCGGAGTGGACGCCACATCCTGTTTGGACCGCAAAGACTTTTCTTTGCGTTTCTTAGAAGAACCAGTCGTCGGAGAATCCGACGGCATGTTATAATTACAACGTTTACCAAACACCAGCCTAGCACAGTCCAACCGATGTTTAATAGTACGCTTGTTAAAAGTAGCACAAAAGCGACACCCAACAACGTCGTGCTCAGGCCCTAAACAAGGAATGCAGAGTGAATGGTAATCCCTATGAGGAATCTGTTTCCCACAAGAAATACAGTTATTAACTTTTTCTGACATCCGTCAATACTGAGGCAAGAAAAAGACAAAAGTGTCCCCAACGGGGTACTTAGCCCAACTTGGTCTCCGGTCTGAAACTCGAAAACCGACAATTCCAGAACGCCAAACGGCACTTGCAAATGCTGCTTCTGCTTAGGACCACGCGGCAAGAAAGACTGAGGTTATGGCGTCGGTCATGCGCATTTGTACTGGCACGTACTGATGTCAGTCTCGAGCGCCGATGACTGACGCCGGTTCTAGCCCTTTGGTATTCGGGCCGATGGTGGACAGCAGAATACCCATATGTCAGGACTGCAGCAATGGGAGACGAAGAACATCTTTAATGTTTAAAATTGTAATTGCTGAAAGGTTTCTGTTTCAGTTTTAGAGTGTCTAGATCTCAATTTAAACTTTGCTTGGAATGATCTGAAAAGCATCTGTTTTTTTTTACTCAAGAACTCTTGATAATATATATATATATATATATATATATATATATATATATATATATATATATATATATATATATATATAAATAATTCCAGAACATAGGTTTTGGCACAAAGAATAAAATGTGTAGTTGTTTTTATGGTGGTCACTGTATCTAATAGGGAAAATTGGGATAAATTAAAAATGTATTCATACTTAGACTTTATGATGTCCAGTTTATCCACAACCCAACACACTGTCAACAGTCAACAATTAACACAAGGAAAGCAAGGATCATAGAGAAAGCAAATGTTTCATATGATGATGTCTCTGATTACTACAATCAGTTTCTTCCTTTGCATCATAACTACTCTGGGATGCAGGAACCAAATTCTCAGGTATACTTACATATTAATTACAGCCCCTGTAACACTATGTATGCATCAGATGTTTGCTTGTCATTAAAAAATGAGTAAGTACATAAATAAAGACTCAGACCTGTATTTCAGCTTGCTGCTGGGAGAACCATACAGGGCAATGCTTTATACCTCCTTGCTCTTCCAACCTCTTACCTCATGAATTTGAGACAAACACCCAGAATTAGGAACACGTTTATATGCATTGATTGTACATACTTAGAAAGTTGTTAGCTTAGCAGGTTTTGAATTAGCATAAGTTTTCTTTATGGTAAGAAGGCTGAAACTCAAATTTATCATTTATTGACTTTCTAAATCTTTAGAAAAGCTTACCCTTTCCAATGTGGACTCAGAATTCTGCTTAGCTACTTTAGTAGCAGCTGTGGGAAGGGAAAGGATGGAGACACTTGTTTTCTTTCTAATTTTATGAGGAACACATGACAATTATGAGAGAAAAGGATAACTGAAAACTATAGCTTATGTATTATTTCCTTAAAAATGTTAATAGAACAAGAAGTGCGCCATCAACATGCATTTACTGCAAGAAAAAAAAAAATCTCAAAATAAAATAATGCCTAAAACACGAAATCTCTAAAACTGAATTTTCCTTTACACAACTGTTGTATGATCACAGAGCTGGTGCATATAATTAGCAGGTGATGTGGGGGAGGGGGGGGGCATCATTCTCCATTAAATAAGTTTTGACATTTTGTGCTTTTTCATTCAGAAATGTGTTTCCTAACAAACATAATAGAACCATAGATAGATAGATAGATAGATAGATAGATAGATAGATAGATAGATAGATAGATTCGAAATCAAGGACATTCTGTAAAATCATGAAGAGGTAAGAAAATCGATACACCTACTACACACACACACACACACACACACACACACACACACACACACACACACACACACACAGACATAGAAATAAGGAGGCTACAGGAAGACTTCTGTTTATGTGAAGACTCCCAAGTGCATTAAAAGCACAGTCTAGTGACTCCCATAACACAATGACAAGCTCAAATTTCAGAAACACTCACATTTCAAAAGCAGAGTAAATTCAAGGAAGTGTGTGTGTGTGTGTGTGTGTGTGTGTGTGTGTGTGTGTATGTGTATGTATATATATATATATATATATATATATATATATATATATATATATATATATATATATATATATATATATATATATATATATATATATATATATATATATATATATATATATATATATATTATAAATATTTATATTATTTCTAGTATTTATAGCATGCAGAATATATCATTTCCATTATCCATAGCAGGAATATTCAGGTTTGTCATGTGGAACTGGACATCGGTGGACATTGTCATGCTATCTATATTTTCTACAGAACCACCAATGTTTTACACTATTTTTTGTGTGTGAAGAAAAGCATTTTTTAATTAAAATGATCATTTTCCATTTTTATCCATTGTATTTGACATGTTGCAAGCTATTTCCTTTGAAATATGCTCTTTTAGTTCTTTTCTTAAACAGAAAAACTAAATTGAAGGAGCCATTTATCTT